>NC_061087.1:81649159-81651659 GCF_015104395.2 Macrobrachium nipponense
TTGGAACCCGAAGTGAGTGAGAAATTTATTTCTGAGAAACATGTGTTCGTGTGTTCATTAGCTCCATATATATATATATATATATATATATATATATATATATATATATATATATATAATATATATACACGATTTTTGATACAAGCAAATACGACTGTGGAATTACTTAAAAAAAGGCTGACGACAAAAAAATATTATCCTAATTTTTTTCCACTAGATCACGTTATCTATAAAAACTTCGGTGGAAAATATTAGTGCATTATTTTCGTGGTTAATGAAGGCGACTCCCGGGTAATTAGGAAAGGCGAAAAGAACGTTTTGGGTAGATATTCAGGACCAAAAGTGTTGGTGAGATAAACAGAATGAATGATGTTGGAACACTACGAAGAGGGGAAGGAAGGATCATTCCATTCAAACAAGGACAAACTGACACGCATAGGGAGACTGATGATCAAGATGATGGACGTACAGAATATAGGATTAAATCAAATGAGCATCAATATGTGAAAATGCATAGAAAGGACCGAGGAGTAAAATCCAATTTAAAGGAAATGAGGAATAATTAATGGTGTTAGGACGTACAGAATATAGGATAATATCAAATGCACACTAAAATGTGGAAAATGCATAGAAAGGACTTAGGAGTAAAATCCAATTTAAAGGAAACGAGGAATAATTAATGGTGTTAGGACGTACTGAATACAGAATGAAATCAAATAAACATCAAAATTCGGAAAATGCACAGAAATGCTGGAGGAGTGACGTCCAATTTAAGAGAAATGAGGAATAAGTCAAGGTATTAGGGCGTGCAGAATATAGAATAACATCAAATGAACATGAAAATTCGGAAAATGCACTGAAATGACCAAGGAGAAGCGTCCAATTTAAGGAAAATTAGGAATAATTGAAGGTATTATGGTATGAAAGTCCGCGAAAATATTGTGAAAATGTAAAGAGTGAAAAATGCAAAATAAAGAAGGGGTGAAACTGAAAGAATGAATAAAGAAAAGGATAGGGAATAAAGATTGCAAAGATCAACAGACGATCAACCAGTGAGGAAGAAAATGAAAAAACGAAAACGTATATAATGCAATAAAGAACAATAACACACAAAGGGATTAATCTTTTATTGTTTTATAAGTGAGGAGAGAGAGAAAGAATTTCTTTCAATCAATTGAAAAAAATAAAAAAAGTGGAAGGGGTTAACAAGGAATATTCAAATGCTGTAAGAGATGCAGTAAATTATTAAAAAAAAATCTTCCCGAGGCAGTAAATTATTAACAAAGAATTTTCCCGAGAACTTGCATATGCTTATATTTATTTGAGTGATTTATTATAGTACATTTGTTTGTAGGTAAATTCACATATGAAGCGTCAACATATGAGTATAACATTTTGAACAACAAACAAACTGGCGTATATATAAAAATTCCAGTCCATGCAACACTCAAAAGAACTAATATACTGTACCTATAAGATATATGTATATATATATATATATATATATATATAGTACCCAGTTGATTTCATATATGTATATAATATATATATATATATATCTATATATATATATATATATTATATATATATATATATATATATGCTCGTCGTCACTTTTTACTAAATAGATATGTATTTTTACGTATATATCTGGTAACTATATATATATATATATATATATATATATATATATATATATATATATACGTATATATATATATATATATATATATATATAATATGAAATCAACTGGTTACTATTTACCAGTTGTATGAATATTTGTGATAAGAACAGTTACCTCTTAGCTGTTCGATTCCCTCAGACAACGTTTGGATATACTTTCACTGCTAAGCCTTAAGCCCAAATGAAGAAACAAAGAAAAGACACCCTGACTCCTGTGGCAGGATGTAAACACAGACTTGGAGGTATCTTCCTTCGTTTCTTCATTTGAGGCTAAGAATAGGTAGTGACAAGCGTAACTTAAAAGTCTGAGGAACTCGAGAAGCTAAGAGGTCATTGTGGGTGCCAGGATTTAATGGAGAGTACTCTATTAGTCCTACCCTTCTGGTTTTAATAACATATTTATGAGATGAGACTAATGCAACCACAACCTAACGTACCTAGGTTCTCTTGAGCACTGGTTCAAGCACTAATCAGACAGTTCATACAATGTATGTATACTTACATGTAGTCTACCTACAAATGAGTGCCATTCCTGGAACTCGTTGGTAAGTTTAATTTGTTTGTAGGCCCAAAAGATTAGTCTACGTATACAGGACTTCAGTCAGTGTGTGGTAATACAGCTTTTCTATCAAGAGACTTTGTCTTTGTACATCAAATAAAACTTATAATAATCAAGTTTGTATGGGTCACGCATTATGCAGACGTGAAAGTTTGTTAGTTGAAGGTTTGTATGAAGAGGATTTCCTGTATATATATATATATATATATATATATATATATATATATATATATATATATATATATATATATATATAT
>NC_061087.1:81656659-81661659 GCF_015104395.2 Macrobrachium nipponense
TTGAATATTATTCAGTGTCAAAGCCACTAAAAGAGTCAGAATGAGCGTCGTGTACAGAACAAATTTTATATCTTAGGGATTCTTTTAGAAAGAACACTTAGTTATAACAGAAGAATTCTTAAGAGATCTACAATTAAATATTATTTAAAATATATATGAAGCAATGCACAACTTATTTACCTTCGTAGCAGATCAAAATCAGAACAATGGCAGACCACCACCACCAGACCATAATGATTTCCTTGTTAAAAAAAATTATATGTATTAAGTTTAAGAGTTTCTCTTTGCTTCTTCGACGATTATCGCTTGGTTCGACACTAAAGCAATGCAGTAATCATCTTCAGTTTGTTGTAATATGCCATTACCATGAGAAAACTATCCAGATTCGAAACTGAAATATTCCGTAATGGATGACGAAAGAACTGCTTATTTCTCTGTGAACTTAATAACGTTCGACAGTTCTCTTTCGGCAGCGTGTTTGACCTGACATTCGTCAAAGTCTTCCAAGCAGTCTGTTCCACGCCAGTCGCGGCTTTACGAGGTCATCCAGACATCAGCCGTATCTGGAAGCGTCGGTCACAGGTAATGAATGGGAAGCGGGATATGACTGCACCTCCAGTTGAAGTTCTTCGTCAGTGCTTCATCGTGCGAAATGATTTACAGGATGAAATAACGACTTAAATCCCGTTCCCGAGGCGCCGTAAGCCGGAATAAGAGTCGATCGGGCTGCCCGGAAGTGGAGAACTACATGACATTCAATAATTAATCCGGAAGTTAGCGTTCAGGAGGGGTGCGAGTGAGCGCGCGCGAACAGAGCGACGCCAGCAGTGAGGGGAGCCAGCAGACCAACGGGGAAACTTCTACACAGCTCAGCGTTAGCCAAGCTACTGACTCTTGGTGGTTGATGGACGCTCTCTCTTTCTCTCTTTCTTCTTCTTCTTCTACTTTCTCTCCTGCTTCTTCTCGGCCTCTTTCCTCTCATTTTCCCTCTCTCCTGTCATACTACAAACCTGCATACGGACTGTATTACTCATTGCTCCCTCGCCGTATTATCATCGTTCGTAGGCTCGGATATTTCTCGCAAATTGGCTGTGAACCGCGGCGGTCGCTGTGAACTTTCTTTAATGGAGGAGGCTGTGGTCGACATGACGCGCTGATCCCTCATTGCCTCATTCGTCGAGTTTAATTGATGGTCGGCTCGTCTGCCTCAATGACGGGCGGCCTCTTTCTTCTCTCTCTCTCTCTCTCTCTCGTCTTTTCGGACCCCTTCGCAAATGAGGGGGACGATTATTCGCGGTCTTACCTTTCTTGTTTTTTGGGGGGTGGGGGGATACAAATTGGGGTGGAAATTTTTTAACTGAATAAATAATTTTATGCGAAAGTCAGTATGTATATATGTATGTATGTATGTATATATATATATATATATATATATATATATATATATATATATATATATATATAAGCGTGTGCGTGCGTTTGTAAGTATATATATATAAATATATATATATATATATATATAGTATAGAGATCTATATATATATATATTACATATATATATATCATATATACTATATATATATATCTATATATATATATATGTGTAGAGAGAGAGAGGAGAGGGAAGTGAATCTGCTTGTATTCATTTGTTAAACCGGATAACCAGGAATGCAATATTCTTGCTAAGCCGAAAAAAAAGAAAGGCGGGTATCTTTCCCATGATGTAAACGAGAAACCGTTTCACTTAGGAAAAAAAAAAGGTCACGAACAACAGAGACAGAAAGAGAATTCCAAAGCCTTGAACTACCAGGCGAATAATCACTGCTTAAGTCAACGGAATTTCTGTTATTTTACACATGATGGCTCCATTCGCCCGTCGGTATTTTAACGTGGGCCCTCTCCCTTGGTGGGCGTTTCTCTCTCTCTCTCTCTCTCTCTCTCTCTCTCTCTCTCTCTCTCTTGCTATTTTCGTAATCCAAAAGATATAACGATTCTTTCGAAAAAGGTAAAAGTTAATGGGAGACTTAGAGTCATTAGAGGAAGGATATTATCAAATACGTTTCAATACCTAATGATAAACAAATAATACGTTCTGGATCACGCTAAAGTTTCAAATATTAAAATGAAAAAGAAAATAGACTGGAAAAGAGAAGTAACTGGAACTGGAAAGGAGAGACGTCGTTATGACTTTTCTCTGAGAGGGTCTTCAATAAAGAACTTATACCGCGAATTTCTTTCCAGATTTGGAGCTTACGAGGAAAAGCTGATATCTAGGCCGTCTTTAAGAACGCGTAGTAGAGCAGGACGTCATCAGTTCCTACTTTTGAAATAATTCACATCATTTGAGGTCTTGGATGTCTTTTATGAAAGAAGATAATTTGTAAATTCTACTCTATGTCAGGGAACTGCCAATATCAACAGAAGTTTACGAAAAATGCCGCATTGGGAATAATCGAAAATAGCTATGTCTTTGTACCAATCAAGTCGGAATAAACTTACATTCTGATCAATTTTATCGCTATATAATCAGATGTTCATTTGATTAGATTATATACACGACGTTGTAATGACTGGTCTTCGACATGGAGAGAATACAGTCCGAATTTGGATGCTCCGGAAGAGGTTACTTAGCTTTATGAAGATCGAATTAAACTTGCACGAATCAGTTCAAGATTGTATTATGATCCACTTATCTATCTCCTATAATAATAAAATCAGAGTGTACCCTTCTTGTTTGTCCGCTCCAGTTGAGGGCAGGGTAGGTAGAGGATCAGGAAGGAAGGCGAGACATGATAGGCAGCACAGGGTTCCAGCACAGCGTAGCGTGCGCCATCAAGCTCGTTGTATATAAGCTGTCGTTAGGCTTCATATAGCTTATTAAAATTAAGTCAACATCAATTTCCAAAAGATATACAGATTTGTAACAAGTTTACTCGCACCTCCCTCCTCCCCGCCACGTGTGTACTGTACTCTAGGTATCTGTGAGATTTCTATCATTTTGTATCAGTCCTCTGGAAGATGCCTAAGATACAGACGAAACCGATCAGAATTTATACCCAGTGCTTCATATTCATTGTGGTACATCTTCAAATGTGTTTCACGCGTCACTATTATTTTAAACATATATTCAGTCATATATTTATTGTATATGTATATATATATATATATATATATATATTATATATATATATATATATATATATATATATATAGTATATATATAATATATATATATGTATGTATATATATATGTGTGTGTGTGTGTAAAAGTAATTATATTGTATACTAAATATATGTGTGTGTAATCATTTCTCTGAGGAAGCTCTGACTGACATGCCCCATGTACATCTGCCCGAGCATGAGAACCACAGATATCTCGAGGCTTCATTCCAAACTCCTTCTCTGCCTCATAATGGCCTCATTTTCCAGGACGAATTGAGATACGTCAAGATTCTCCCTTTTGTCTTTCATTTTCATCTTTTCAGTTTCTCATATTCTTATAATTCTCTAACTTTTGTTTTATTTCATTTGTGATGAAAAAGCTAGATCCCGTTTCACCTTTAATTCTTCTCATCCGTTTAGGTTTTTAGTTTTCTGAAAAGAAAACTATTGTGCCGGCTTAACTGTTCGTCCGCACTTTTTTCTATCCGCCCTCAGACCTTAAAAACTGCTGAGGCTAGAGGGCTGCAAATTGGTATGGTGATCATCCACCCTCCTGTCATCAACCACGCCAAATTGCAGTCCTCTAGCTTCAGTAGTTGTTATTTGATTTAAGGTTAAAGTTAGCCATGACCGTGCTTCTGGCAACGATATAAGCCAAGCCACCATTGGACCGTGGTTAAAATTTTATTGGCCGCGGCTCATACAGCATTCTACCGAGACCACCGAAAGATAGGTCTGTTTTCGGTGACCTTGATTGTACGATGTACGGAAAATTGGATTGCGCCGACGAAACTTCGGTGCAGCTTTTACTTGTTATTTATTTATTTAGATTTTTATCAAAACCCCAAAAACTTTAAAATGAAAATCCTAGCTTCTCCTTACATTTCTATACCTTCACGTCACTGCAATTGATTTTATATTAAATTTTTTTTTAGATAAAATCATATTTTATCATAAGTTAACTGAAGTTTTCATCTGCCCCTGTCACTAAAAATGTAGATAACTGAATTATAATTCGAAACATTCTTTCACCTTCTCATATCTTCCTTTATTGTTTTTTTAATACTTCCATTCCTATGACATTGCTATTTCAAAACTTATGCTAAACCTTCATCAGTCCCATTCACGAATGGTGAATGAACGATTATAACTTCAGTCAAAATATCAGTTTTATCAAAACACTCGATGGTTGTGGTGAGGAGGCTGTGTTGTAGTGGACGGAATGGAAATAAAAAGTATTCACAAGGGGCAGGGGTTAAGGGGTTGGGGGGGGGCCTGATTTTATAAGATTGTATTAAACACAGAGGATACGAATAAGGATATGAATTATGGCAAAACCTGTTTAAACAGAAGTTTGGTTTCTATATTTTTATGTATATTTATACACTAAAGAAATTCTAATTCTATATCACGCTTTGTCCAGATATTAATAAGAAATGTTATTGATGAATTGTAACTTGAAACCTTTAGAATATAAAGATTTTTTTATTCCTCGAACGAAGAGTCTGGCTCATATTTTCGAACTCTAATCAATTCTACCGTACAAAAACAGATTGTCAAACTTGCAGATCTCAGAAATTTTATCATTAGTCAACAGAAACTAAGAAAAAAGAACCGAACCTTCAAATGATATTAACAGCTACTAAAAATTCTAGCACATCACATCAAATGAAAAGTGTCCTTTTCCAGAGTACAGGGAAAAAGGATTTTGAACAGGACAAGTAATATAGAAAAAATAAATTTCCAAAACAAATGAAGTATTGAAAGATTTTACAAAAAAAAAGAGTGAAATGGGAACTTTGAAGCCAAACTGATTTAATTCTATCCAGTTCCGTTGG
>NC_061087.1:81666659-81671659 GCF_015104395.2 Macrobrachium nipponense
CTATGCAGGTAGGTGAGTTTGAAGGATTTGCTATTCCCTACTGAACGTGCAAATTTACATTTTTGTGTTAGTGATCTGTTACTTCCGTCTAAAACTTGCTGCACTTATATTCTATATCGCCACAATTACACCAGATTCCGGTAGACTTGTATACAGTAGTTGCGATTATACTTTTGATGGGTTCCTTTTTTTCATGAATACATACTCGTTGTTACTCTATAGAATATTTCAATATATAATATATTATATATATATAATATATATATGTATATATATATATATGTAATATATATATATATATATATATATATATATATATATATATACATGCATGTGTGTATGTGTGTGTGTGTGTGGTGTGTGGGTGTATGTTTCTGTCCTCATTCTTAGCAGGGAATCAGCTAGAAATGGCTACATTCCGCCGAAAAAATGGCAAAACCAGTTGCTGAGTTATTACAGGGCTCCCAGAGTTGAAATCCAACAAATATGATAATGAGAATTAGAACTTGAAAAGAAGGAAAGATGAATATTTTCCCCCAAACATGAGCAGGTGTCTTAACCAGGGTCTGAAGGCTTCGGCATTTAATCCCAAGCAGATTCCGTGCAGGGGCGTTTTCCAGACCCTAAGCCCTCTCCCATCCTGTTCCAGTGCGGCTGCTTCGGCCAATAAACAAATAAGCGGCCTATAAAGCATTACGGCCCAATAAAAGGAAGATTTAGCTCAGCCCCCTTTACTGCCTTTGCCCTTGAGCGGACATATTAGCATGCAGAGCAATTTGCCGGTTGAAATACATTGAACAAATGGAAGTGACGAAGAGCCGGATTCCGGCGCGGAAGGGAATTAACGAAGAAATTTATGATAAAGGCCAGTGTGGGTATCCGGTTTGCTCTTTCATCAGCTTAATGGCGGATGACTTACGGTACTTTCAGTTTCACTGAAGCCGTGACAATCACGCGATTTCTTCGCTTCGCGCTCCATCATCTGAGGATTTATTGTTGCTTTTTCTTTCCCCCCTTTTTTTTTTTTTTTTTTGCCAGCGCGTCTCTCCTGCAATGTCTATACTTGCTTTTCCTATGAGTTGTGTTTTTATTGTTAAAGCTTTTTTACGAAGTGGTTTCGGATTGTTTTTAATTGTTATATCTTCATCCTTTGACAAATAGTCATGACAGATACCATCTGTACTTTTTCAAAAAAAATTTCCTACCAAATATCTAAGTTTTTTTTTCTTTTCTTTGCAAATTTACATTTTTAATAATAAAATAATAATAATAATAATAATAATAATAATAATAATAATAATAATAATAATAATGATAATAATAATAATAATAATAATAATAATAATAATAATAATAATAATAATAATAATATCCTTTATTTCAGCTCAGGGCCATATCCATTTTTAGCTTACAATTTTCTTAAATCTGTGTTATCAGTATTGCTAAAACAACAATATATATTTCAAAATACCCAGAACTCTGTCTCCTTTGAATTTTCTTCTGTATTTTTCTAACAAGATCGATAAAATGAAGGACATAAAACATGAAATCTATATAAATTTGCAGTCCATTAAGGAATTTTAAAAAAATCGTTTCATATTTCACAAAACATTCGACATGAAATTTCTCAGGCTCTTCAGTAAACGTTGCAACAGTAAGTTATTGATTGTAACATGAATGTTAACAAGATGAACAGTGCTATCTAAAATATGGTTTCGTAAACTAATTGAAAAACCTGCTAAAGCCCTCGTAGATAAATGATAGAAACTCGTAAAAATATACAAATGAAATCCCGTTTTAATGCCGTGCCATAGTTCGCAACATTATCATAATGGATCATGAATAATAAAATCTTATAAAACTCATTACTCCATTGATTTACGTCCTGCCCTCTAGTCCCCACCCCTTACCTATTCCTTCCTCCTCCCACTATCTCCCCCCCCCACCCCCCCCCACCACACCCCCCAATTATCAAGCGACCAAGTTAGCCGCAGTAACCGAGCGCCGATGAAAATAACTTTTCTTAAGTGAAGTCATTTTTCCGTTCCTTCATTATTCATGAATGGGAATGCCGACGATTTTGTGTGATGTCTGGGCGACGTCACATTACCCCATTTACAAAAGGAAAGGGAGAGGAAGAGCAGGAAATGAAGACTTGGAAAGGTGATCGAATTAATTGTTAGTTACATATTATCAGTTATAGTGACTGGGAAGAGTGACTTTAGAAATCACGTGGTATTCAGGTAAATAAAACTCACATTGATTGCAGTGTTGAAATGTTAGGGGCTGTGAGCTGAATCTTCGATCTAATTCTTCTATTTCATGGCATCCTGATGAAGAATTATTGAAGGAAGATTTAGTGACATAAAAAACAGATGGGTAGAAAAATAAATAAATGAATATAAACGAAATAAATATATAGAAAGATAAGGAATCTTAAATTCAATTCTTCTATTGCATGGCATCCTGATAAAAAAAATGATTGAAGGGCGATTTAGTAACATATAACAAAACAAATAGGTAGAAAAATAAATAACTAAGGAAATGAATAAGAATGATGAGAGACAGAAAGATGAAAAACATCTGAATTTTTTCTCGCATTTTCACCGGAAAGAGAAAGAGAATGAAATAAGCGCGCGGGCAAGAGAAGCGAAATGATAAATTGGAAAGACTGGGAGAAAGACAAAAGGAGGAATCTTGACGTATCTCAATTCGGCTTCGAAAATGAGGCCATTATGAGACAGAGAAAGCATTTGGAATTGAGCCTCGAGATATCTGCTCCTCCCTGACTTGGGAGGAAATGCACGGGACGTGACAGGGATCATTCCGGGTGGTGACTCTTGCCATTTTGCTGAAAATAAACCGATGTGAATGGTTTGCTAAGATATGTATATATACCCTTTTCATTATATACCTTGTTGTATGGTCTGTTTATATATATGTATGTATATATATATATATATATATATATATATATATATATATATATATATATATATATATTTATGTATATATTGTGACAAGGGGCCAAGTATCTGGTTACTACACTTACCGATCATTAATTGTTACCACACAACAGCCAGACACCTGAACCTTCATCACAGGTACTAAGCGACTGAATACTCTAAAGGCAACAGTGATCCCTTAAACAACTTACCAGTATTGCAGAAAATCAGACTAAGTTGATTAAAACAGGTGTGAGGTAATCTTATATGATTAATTTATTTAGATTAATTAAAGGCCTCACTCCATTAACAACTTTAAAAGTCTAAGTATTTCCCTGATTTCAGAAGTCTAAGTACTGCCCTGGTTCTAACTCACTTCAAGTAAATTGAAGGAAAACAGCTCAATTACCACTCTATGTTTCTACCTAAACTAATCATAATTATACTGGTGAAAAAGACAACATTTATACAAATTTTAAATACAAAAATTTATTATCAAACTCAAAATTTTTAAGTGAAATTCACAATATCAGGGAAAATTACTGTTACTTGAAAACAAAGTAAAGTTTAATTAATTCTTCAATTAGTTAAGTAAAATCAGATCAAATTAATTTATCACAAAATTCAAGAAAATTAATTAATTCAATCAAAATTCAAAATTTCTTACTGAAGTGGTTTTTTTTGTTCATTTATTTTTTTTTTTTTTATAACTAAAATTCGGAAATTAATTCACAAGTGCTAAACAACACTAAAACTTGAAAAGAATTTTAAGTAAATGCAAATTAATTCACAAGTGTTTAATTCAGTTAAATGTGCAACGATTAACTAATGAAAACAATTAATTTAATTAAATTGTGAATGCAAATGAAAACACAGAAAAATGTTGAAAATACCAACATTGTAAAAAGCACCAATCACACTGAATATAAAAATAAAAACACACACTTCAATAAGAAAAAAAAATAAATGCACGCAAAAAATCACTTCAATAAGAAAATGGGTAAATACACAAAAATCACTTGAAATGAAACAAACACAAAACATAAAAATTTGCAATGTGTAAAAATTTAAATGTTTCACCAAAAACCACTATATCTATTAGTTGCAACTAATACAACTAAAATAACACTTTACCTTGGTACCAATTTTCTTTCTGCTGCAGCGTGTTCAGAAAAACTTCACCACACAATTCACAATATTTCTTAAAAGAAAAGGCGCCGTTGCACACTTGTACAATGTTTGTTCAGATTCCACAAAAAGCACTAAATAATACTAAATAACTCAAAGAAATCCGAAATCTAAATGTTACGAGTGACGAATTTGTGTTACGTTAATATGAACACAAAAGTGGCGTGTGAGAGGGAGAGAGGGGGAGAAAGAGAGGGGAGATCTAAACGCCAGGAATTCAAAGTCTGTCATGAAACTCTCTTTGCATGGGCAACTTTGAGACTGACGGGCTCAAAACATTTTGGACACGCGAAAGATGGTGCAATCTTTCTAGAAGCTTCTAATATGACGTAACTTTACAGAAAAATCGTGGAATTTTCACGTGGTTATCGACAAAGACGTGCGCGTATGAAACCAGTTATGAACGTATTAGCTCAACAAAGACAATTACTCGACAAAACAGACTCCTCAGCAAGTAAGATTGATTAAGATTGACATGTTATGAAAACAGAACGGAGGCTCGAGTTCCTCTTAATCTCAAGGCAATGACAAATTGGGGAAACAATTCTAGGTCGGAACGGACAAAGTTAATCTCTCTTTTTTCACATTCTTCATTATATACTTTTAAATTATGTTATGCAAAATCTGAACATACATTTTTAGACATCCTATAACTCTAAGCTAGCTAAGGAATCTGAAAAATGTTGCAAAACTCTATACACAACATTTCATACATTCAAGAGAGGAAATATGCATTATTAAAATACCAGCATATAATAATATTCATGTATATACATATATATATATATATATATATATATATATATATATATATATATATATATATATGTGTGTGTGTGTGTGTGTGTGTGTGTGTGTGTGTGACTG
>NC_061087.1:81676659-81691659 GCF_015104395.2 Macrobrachium nipponense
CCGGGCTATAACCTTCAGAGAGGCCAGGGATGCTGGCGCATCCTTCATTTCACGTTCCTGGATAGCTAAATACATTAAAAGAGATGATTCCTTTGTTAAAAGAAACTGGAACAAAAATCCATATGACTGTCATTGCGAAAAGAGTAAGAATCTTGGAAGGCCTGAAGTCCTTTCTCAGGAGTCAAAAGACATCATAGTTGAGGCAGTGGGTAGACCAAGAAAGTCTTTACGTAAATTGGCACTTGGACTAGAAACAATAAGGGGAAAGAAGAGAAATTATAGTGCTGTGTATCGTGAGTTGAAAAAATCTGGTATCGAGCCATTTCATGTTATCAGCAAGCCCAGCATCACTCAGCAACAGAGAGAAGACCGTGCATGGTTTTGTGGTTCATTTCTTAAAGATTGGGATGAAGCTGACTTTCCCCATGTTTCCGCATCGGATGAATTCTTCATTTACATAGTCTGGAGGCCAAATCATAAAAATGACATCATTTGGCTGCAAAGTTGGATGATATCAGCGATGACATGTGCTATTGCCAAGTTGTGAAATTTTCTGAATGTTTTGGAATTTTTCTCTGTTTCTCAGCCAAACGGTTAATGTGGATCATCAAAGAAAAAGGACAGTCATGGAATGACGAATACTTCAGAGAAACTGTGGAGTATTTCCTTTCCTCAAAGATCCTGAAAATGTGTTATCTGTTGAAGAAGTCACATTTTTGTATGATGATGCACCATGTTTCAAGGCTCTTCAGACACAGGAGCTGCTTTGAAACAGTGATATCAATTTCTTCTCATCAAGTGAATTTCCAGGGAGCTCCCCTGACCTTAATGTGTGTGAAAACGTTGGTAGTATCTTGAAGGATCGTGTTGAAGCGCGCACAGTAAACTATGATGGTATACCAAGCCTCAACGACCTGCGAAGAGAGGTGACCGAAGTGCTCAGGGAAATGGAGTTTGAGTCTCAGTTTTTTTGCGATTTACTGAAATCATACCCCTCTAGAATGCAGGCTGTGGTACAGGCAGATGGAGGCCACACAAAATATTAAATACTCGGAGAGAAACTGAAATAAATACCTGTTCTGAATTACTTTTGGTTTTTTCCATATCAATTTTAGTTTATGCTGTAGAGGGGGCCCTCTAATTTTGAAACACCATATATTAGTACACACACACCACACACACACACACATATATATATATATTATTATATTATGATAGTATATATATATATATATATATATATTATATAAATATATTATATATATATAATAATAATTAATTATTATGTATATATATATATATATATATATATATATATATATATATATATATATATATACGTAATATATTATATATAATAACTATATATATATTATATATATAATAATTATATATTAATATATGTATAATGTATATATATATTTATTATATATATATATATTAATATTAATTACTATATATAAATTATAAATATATATGTGTGTGTGTGTGTGTGTATATTATACATATATCATGAAGATATATATATAATATATACTTTTAATGGATAATAATATATAATATAGATATATATAATATATATAAAGATATATATAGATATATATATATATATATATACATATGTAATATATATATATGTATATATAGTATATATATATATATATATATTATATATATATTATATATATATATATATATATATATATATATATATATATATATAGTATATATATATATATATATATAATATATATATATATATATATATATATCTATATATATATATATATATATATATATATATATATATATATATATTATATATATATATATATATATATATATATATATATATATATATATATATATATATATATATATATATATACGTATATCATGCTTCTATCTAAATTTCATTACTAGTATTTTTCTTGAATATTTGTTATCATTTTCCACTAAACGCCATCACCACTGTCCTTGTTCCGTATTACGCACCAGCGCTTACAGTGCTCCGGCAGCGCCACTTGAAACTGGTGCTTCTTTATTTTTCCCTTTCTTTTATTTCTTCATTTTTGTGTAACTGGAACCCAAATTCCCTATATATTTCCCAGAGTTTTGCATATTAGATTAAAACTGCAGACATACCTTCTAACAGGGCGTGATTTAAGTCGGCTCAAGTGCTTGGAGAATTTATCACAGACGTAAGGTGTTTAATTTTTTTTCTTTTTTTTGTATTTGGAACATTCTTCCTCTGACGAGATTATTCTTATAATGAACCCATTGTCCCTTTGGTTAGTCTAAGGATTTTGTTTTTATAGAAAAACTTTTAATGAAAGAAAATTTGTCAATGAATTTCTTCTGATTGATAAGATCGTGTTTCATGCAACGGGATTAGTTTTATTGATGACGCTGAATGGAATCCGTAAGTTCTTTTTTAAGGATAACGGAAGTATAAACGGAAATAAACACTCAAAGAAATTAAGTATTTCTTGAAAGTCAAAGGGTTTCTATCCTTGTAGAGTACCAGTGAAAGAAACTAAGTAATTCTTTGCAAGCTAATGAAATTATTCTTATGGGTAAATAGCTAATGATCCAATAATTATTTTTACACATACATGAGAATACAAGAATAAATGTAGAAATGTTGCCGAGAGTAAAACAGATTTTAATCGAACAAAAATCAAACATAAAGTTTTATATACATAAAAAATGGTAAAGAATAAACGACGCAAGCCAAAATTATATTTTAATAGAGTAAAGTGCAATAATAAATTTATTTCACTGCTAAATCATTTGCAGAGGTAAATGCCCCATGAACCAAAAACTTTATTATGATAAAATAAAACGTGGCAACATGGAATCCATTTTTGCACAAACGATCCGACACCATCATTTTAGCATTCACAGTTAAATAAAATAACAGAAGAGTATTCATATCGAAACTAAATACTGTGATATTTGCGGTTCCTGTTTCAACAACACAACATATTTTGACTGCAGTTATTTTTCGATAAAACATATATACGCTGCATAAAGTAACCTCTCTGTGCTAATAGTCAAGAATTATTATTTCTATATGATTTATTTTTGTACATCAACCATACATTTGGATACAAGTGAGGATACTTTATTTATCTACAAATAATTTTCTAGCAAATTGTTATAAAACTGGTTATGTAACCAGTTCTCTCCTTTAATTATAAAACTTGTTGCATAATCAGTTATTTGTGTATCATATTAACACATCATGACCTCTCTGTATATCAAACCAATTTCAATTTACAGATGTGACTCCCTTTATGTTTAAACATTACGACATCCATGATTTTCATCTAGTTCATCAAACACATATACAACCTAAATTTATAAATGTTGCCTTAAAAATGCCAGGTGGTGTTCTATCCATATGTATATCAATGAGCTGGCTGTTACGAATAGTCACTTCCATCATCTTTACCTTTTGATTTATTTATTTGTAATTTACTTCAATATATTAGAGTACATTAGTATTTGCTTTGACAACCATTGGCTAAATCTAACCTTCACCTTCTGGCATACTAGGCTGTTGTGCTTAACTAATTTTGATATATAATAACCCTTATATATACTTTAGTACATCAGGTAAATACTGAGATATCACTTACTGAGATATCACTGACCCCACATTCACAAGAGTCCCATCAGAAATATGCCAGACGGTGTACTATACTAGCCAGGCCACGGAGAGTGGTCTTGGTACCTGGTCAGTTCCTATAAATATGTCACCCTTAATTCATACTCCGCATCTGGCGGTATACACTCCACATAGCTGTAATATCACTGTGTTCTCGGATGCAATATCCATTACAGAGAGATTAGCGTAATTCTCGATCTGGTGCAGCGTTATCGCTAAATCGTCGGTAAATAGATTGCGAGCGATGAAATTGTAAATAAAATATCGCACGTCGATGCCTGTGAAAGTATTTTTGTTTGTGTTTGGATTAATAATTGTTTGACCAGCAGGACATGTTGCATGGCGGAATTTTCCTCTCGGGCATTTTGAAAAGTAGCACATGCTTGTGCAGGAATCAGATTGCTGTTTGCTTGTCAAATATAAATAAATAAAGGCAGAAACAAGTGAATGAATCAGTCAGTCAATTAATAAATTGTTATAAAATTAAAGAAATAATACAGAAAGGAACATAGTGAGAGTTAGAGTTAGCCAGTGACAATAAAAGAAGTTACAAATGTGTTGTAAATATAACGAAATGAATTATAAATAAATGAATTAAAATGGTAACTTGATACAAGTAACTGAAAAGCTATAAAACTAAACAGAAATAAGCTAACATATACAAAATGACAAATTATTCCTTATATCTACAATAAGAGTAAAATGCTTCTTTTATAAATGTTTAAGATACGGCACTTGAAATCTGATATACTCATGCATATATTTCATTACTGTTGGCCGCCATTTGCCGCGGGAGTTGCTGTAAATGATAAATTCAATTTCCCAAACTTAATTTTTTGGTTAAATGGCCCAGCCATCCGAGCATAAAGCGTTACAATTTAATTCAGTAAATACTTCGAGTAAATAGTTCCCACCTCTGCTTTGATATCGAGCATTTTTATTTACTTCCGCTGCTAATTTTCTACGTATTCATTTGATGCTTTTTTCATTTCTAGTTTATTTATTTTTTTACTAGCCCCTGTAATTCACTTAAATTCCAAACTGAAATGAAATAAATCTTTTCTAAACGCTTTTGTGTAATTAGTGTGAATTCATTTGTATCAAGATATAAAGACGAGTTTACTGTAACAACTCTGTAGAAGCACTTGTGGAAATTCCATTCCTTGTAACCCAGTTTAGCCACGTGCTAGGTCACTTTGATATGATTTAAATATCCATCATCTCGCTCTTTGTGAAGAGCATGAACGGTAAATAAAACAGCAGATATGTAAAGTGGTCATTTAAATACAAGAATTCAAAATATGTACAATTACCGTCGAACATTTCGTCGAGACGATGCCTTCCGACACTCGACCTTATAGTCCCGAAACTTGGACTGTAGTGTCCGTATTCCATCTACTCGTATAAAGGTCGTCAGCTAATTTTATTTTATTTCTTCCATTCGGAGCTAAGAGAGTGAACAGAGGGTGTTGGGTGGGTTGGACACCCGTACAAAGAGATCCAGAAGATAACGAGATGAAGTATAAGGATCTAAAGGTGGAACTGGGAGAAACCTCCGCAGTTGCACTAAGAAGTAATAGTTAAAGAGTTTGGACGGCAAGATTTGAAGAAAGAAAGCTGAAATGAAGGTAAAGTGAAAGAAAAAAAAAACCGCAGTTGCACCAAGAAGTAATAGTTAAAGTGGTTGGGCGGCAAACTTTACACAAGGAAGCAGAAATGAAGGTAAAGTGAAAAGCAAAAAAATATACCCGGCTCTGGGCAGAACTAACATTGCAAACACCCTTTAAAAACGCCTATAGTGCGCAACGTGACGTGCCAATGGTGAGAGATACTGACCCCAGGATAGACGACAGCAGCAAGTCTGAGCATTCAGTTATACAGAAACTTGACCAGAATTCGCATTGCATTTTCGTTCATGACTTTGTTCTCGTGCGCCACTAGGACCCACTGCCTATTCCACTTGACTCCTAAAATCCTGAATAAGTGTATAGTAATTGCTTAATTTTGAAATTCGGTTGTTAGAACTGAGGTAGATGATAGGAATTTTGCCCAATGTTACCGTGAAATTTCATTTTGCCATCAAACTGTCTCCAAATGAAATAATGGGTTTTGTATCTTAGGTAACAAGCGCCTCAGTAGCGTGATCGGTATGGTCTTGGCATGGCACCTCGGTGGCCGCAAGTTCGATTCTCTTGCATTCCATTGAGGTTTGAGAGATGTGTATTTCCGGTGATAGAAGTTCACTCTCGACGTGGTTAGGAAGTCACGTAAAGCCGTTGGTCCCGTTGCTGAATAAACACTGGTTCCATGCATCGTAAAAACACCATACAAATAAACAAACAAAAAAATATCTTAGGTACACATTGCAGCTAAATATTTCTCTTAGCGGAAATGGTTATAGCTATGCAAAAATCATTAAAGATCTTACTTACAGTTATGCGAATATTATTTTACTTCTATTAGATTTTTTCAAATATGAAATCTAGGCTGTCGAACCAATCAATGGGGCACTTTCTGCCATTCAGCGCTTAAGTCTTAAGACAGTGGAAAGAGGGAGTTGGAGTTGTCGCTCATCAAAATGAAAATATCCACAAAATGAGAGTTGAAATACAGTACAAGGATCTGAAGGGGGAACTGAGGGAGAACCCCCAGTTGCACTAAGAAGAATAGCTAGAGATTTTGGACAGCAAGACAAGAAAGGAAACAAGGCAGAAAGCTATAAAGTGATTGCAACTAGGGGCCGAGAGACTCTATTAATTTTAGCATTACGATAAAAGATAGCCTTCTCTGTCATACATGACGGAAAGATTTTACGTAATCTACAAAAGCGTGGTCACCCTATTACGAAGGAGGTAACCATTAAAGACATTAGATCATTCCTTTTGCTTTGAGAGAAACCCTTTAAAATTTGTAGAATAAACTGATCTTCCTTTAATACCGGAGTCTTTCTCCTTGCATGGCTGTTTATACACTCGATTATTTCGTGAAATGATGACGTGCTATATTTGCATACAACCACTGAAGTCAGCTTCTATTCATGCAATATATACTGCATGTGATTTCGTGAATACTCTATAAAAGCACTGACCATTGCTCTGAGGTAGGAATGGTTCTGTGCAATTTGATTCTGTGTGCTTTGTAATGTTGAGAATCAACTGAAAGAATTGTGTCCTTTATAAGTTACATTATCTGTTATTTGATCCGAACATAAGAATAGTTGACTGTGAAATTCTGTCAGCGATTTTCGACCGATAAGTAGGACTACATAACGTTGAATTTGGTCAATTCTTGATATGTAATATGACATACAAGGTTTGTAAAAGTTATGTTACGGCGTTTTGACATGATCCTAAAAGTATGGCAAAATGAATTCTTATAAGTAAGATGTTGTTTATAATTAAGCTGGCTTTGTGCCAGCACGGGCTCTTGCTCCTAGAGCAGCCCGTAAGCACCTCTTCCATCATTGACCAGTTGTTACCATGATAAATTTGCCTGCCACCTCGGTGACCGCGAGTCCGATTCTCGGGCATTCCACTGAGGTGTGAGAAATGTGTATTTCTGGTGATAGAAGTTCACTCTCGACGTGGTTCGGAAGTCACGTAAAGCCGTTGGTCGACTTTGCTGAATAACCACTGGTTCCATGCAGCGCAAAAACACCATACAAACAAACAAACAAATACCATAATGAAAAGAATAGACTGAAGAACGTTGACGGAAGTGCAACAAGAATAAATTCATGAAAAATGACAAAATTTAGTTCAAAATCTAAATTATACCAAAATGCAACAAGAACTGGGCGTCTTTGCTGGTGAAAGGGTTTCAAAGCATAAGTAATAAATCTTGAAAAGAGTAGAGGTATCAACTGCAATAGAAAAGTACCTTTACATTTAATAACTAATGGTTATTATAAATAGCAATATATATGGATATATATATAAATATATATATATATATATATATATAATATATATATATATATATATATATTATATATGGGTGTGTATGTATGTAAAAATAAACATATGCACACAAATACCCTGCTGAAGTTCATATCTTCCTTGTAAGTAACTAATTCATATGCGCATTCTAAGTAAATCATTCATTCAAGCATTCCAATACTCATTCGAATACTCATTCTAAGTAAATCGAGCATATAAGCATTCTAAGCAACTAAGGATAAAATGTCCTTGAGCAGAAAATTGGTAACAGAATATCCTCCCTGTTATCGGCGTCTTGGGTTGCGGGAAGAGGCGCACCTGTGAATCAATATGGGTCGGGAACTCGGGGTCATTAATTCTGATAGTTCTCGGAATAATGGATTTAGCTGCTTTGCGGAAAAAAAGCCAACTTTCCCAAAAGAATGCGTAATTGCATTGCATGATTATCGCCCTCTCTCTCTCTCTCTCTCTCTCTCTCTCTCTCTCTCTCTCTCTCTCTCGTATTTTTAACGACCTTTAATCACAGCACGCATAAAGTATATCATTGAGCAATTTATATATTAAACATGTGAAAACTTGGAAGGCTATATATTCACGTATTATCTGCCTGTCTGTATGCCTGCTTGTGTTATCTTCTCTGTCTGTCGGTTTAAAACATATCTCAAAAACCTGTTGTCATATCAATGAAATCTCTGAGGCACCTGGATTCCTATTCATTTCAAAACCTATGAAGCTTTTTTTTCCCCCTCGTGGACATTGAGACGCGAACGCATAGGCAGTCAGATAAAATCTGAATACATAACCTTGCATTTTTAACCCATTTATTGTATTCTGTTAGATATTTTTTAAGACAGACAGACAAACAGATAGACAGACAGACAGTCAGGCAGACGAAACTGAATAGACAAGAAATGTGTCGGGCCACGTATCTGGGTAAATGAAATGCAAATCATCGCGCTTTACATAAAAGCTATATTCGCATTTCGTGGCCTTAATATCGCCCACGATTTATGCCAGGCCTCATATATAAATATATATCAGAATTATGCAGTTACTACAGGGATATGCCTTCTATTAGTTATGGCTATGTTGTGTCTGTCGTATTGGGTAGTTTGTGCGTACGTTCGTGTGTGTGCACCGTCCTAAACTAGATTTTTTGGTCCGTTATTTAAGTTATGTTTTTATAGAGTTAGCTTCCTATGGTATCTTATATAACAGAACAATGTCAATTGAATGTCGTTGTCGTTTGATATTTACCCAAAATGATTTTGCGTTTACTTAAGCATTTCGTTTGGAAGGTCAGTGAATAGACAAGACCGTTACAGTTAGCATTCCCCCTGAGAGAGAGAGAGAGAGAGAGAGAGAGAGAGAGAGAGAGAGAGAGAGAGAGAGAGAAATTTGTGGCAGCTTTTTGAACATGAAAGAGAGAAAGGGAGAGAAATTTGTTGTAACGTTTCAAACACGAGAGACAGACAGACAGACAGGACACAGAGACAGAGTTTTATATATATATATATATATATATATATATATATATATATATATATATATAGTATATATAGAGAGAGAGAGAGAGAGAGAGAGAGAGAGAGAGAGAGAGTTACAAGGAGTTACAAGGATTAGGATGTCTCAAAGAATTGTTAGTCCATCCGAGGAGACATCGTGTGCTCACTTATCTGTAGGAGCAGCTTTTACTGTTCATTCACAGTCCCTTAATGATTTTGTCTAGCTTTCTTTTAAACTCTTCCACACCGTTGCTGTTTACAACTTCTTGTGGCAGTTTATTCCATGTGTCACATATCTTGTATGTGTAGAAGTTCCCACAATGGGATGTGTTGTATCTCTTCAGTTCTAGTTTCTATCCATTATTTCGTGTCTGGTTTTCGTTTATTGTAAATAGGTTACTGTCTACTTTTGTTATGCCTTTCAGCATTTTACATGTATTTATTAGTTGTCCTCGCAATCGTCGTGTTTCTAAGCCATACATGTTCTGGCTCTCTAGTCGTCTTTGGTAACCTATTTGCCTGATGGATGGAATAACTTTGTGGCTCTTGTTTGTACCCCTTCTAATCTGTTTATATCCTTTCTTAGTGTTGGTGACCAGAACTTTACTGGATATTCAAGATGAGGTCTATTGATGTGTAGAGCTGCAGCACTGTTTCCTTGTTTCTGTATTTGAACTGCCTCTTTACGTATCCCTTTAGTTTCTGTGCCTTCTTTTCAGCTTTTATGCACTGTTTTGTGGATTTTAAGTAATTGGTAATAATGACTCCAAGGTCCTCCTCTTGTTCTACACTCTTTATGTCATTCCTAAGCAGCATGTAGCTGGCATGAAGGTTGTTCGTTCCTATTTGTAACACTTTACACTTATCTATGTTAAAAGGCATTTGCCATTTTTTTTTACCACTCTCCTATTTTCAGTAGATCATATCTTAAACTTTCCACTGGATCTGGGTCTGCTGCATTTACACCTAGTTGTTTGGTGTCATCTGTAAATTTGGTTATCCTGCTAATTAAGCCTACATTAATGTCATTAGTGTAAACAAAAAACAAGAGAGGGCCAAGGACAGAACTCTGAGGAACTCCGCTTGTTACATCAGCCCATTCTGATTCTTCACCATATATTACGACTCTGTTTTCTATAAGTTAGCCAGTCTTCGATATAGTCCCTATTTCTCCTACAATTCCTAAAGCTCTAACTTTTGTCATTAGTTTCTTGTGTGGAACTTTGTCAAAGGCCTTTTGGAAATCTAAGTAGAGTATATCTATTGCTCTACTACTGCCGTAAATACAATATGTTATATAGGTAGGATCTGTTTTGTCTGAAACCGTGTTGGCTGCTTAACAACATTGATAGAATGTGGATCACATTCTATCAATGTGATCCACAATTTGATCTGCAATTATCGAATAAAAAATCTCACAAACGACTGACGTTAGACAGATTGGTCTATAATTTCCCGGCTCTTCTCTTGGACCTTTTTTGTAAACTGGGGTCACATTACCTAGTTCCATCCTTTTGGTGCCTTTGTTTGTTCTGCACTTTTTCTGTAGAGTTTATATGGGTGAGAAACTATCTCCTCTTTTAACTCTCTAATATCTCTTGGATGAGTCCCATCCGGGCCAGGAGATTTGTACTTGTTGAGTCCGTCTATTTTGTTCTTAATGTCCTCTTCAGCCCCTTCATATTTAGTAGCAGGTTCCGGTATTGAGGTAGAGTCTTCAGTTGTGAAAACACTAGTAAAAAAACTTATTCAGTAGCTCTGCTTTTTCCAAGTCAGAGTTCACCAGGTTACCTCTATTGTCCCCTAGGGAACTATGCTATTTTGTATTGGTTTCCTACCATTAACATGCGCAAAACATTCTTTTGGGGTTTCTTTACAAACTGATGCAACTCTCTTATCCTTATTCATCTTTGCATTTCTTACTAATTTGTCCACCATTCTACCGAGTTAATCTTTATGCTTGCTTGTTTCTTCTGTTGTTGGGTGTGGGTTCATTGATTTTTGCAATCTGTCTCGTTCTCTTATTTTATTTTTATTTTCTCTATTGAACCACTTTGGCTGAGGGTTGCCTTCTGTTAGTATTTGCCTTAATGGTATACATCTAGAGCGTTTTTCTGTGCATTCCTCTAGAAAGGCTTCCCAGTATTTGTCTATGCCTGTGTTCTCGTCGTACTCTATATTTTTAACGTACTCCTTTAGCTTTTTTAAAACTTGTCGACGGTAGTCTAATCTCAATAGCTTCTTCTCTTTTTTATGTTGAACGTTACTTTGAAATTAGATCATTTTATGGTCGCTTTTGCCTAGATTTCCACCTACTGAAAGCTCAGACGCAAGATTATCTTCTGTTGATAGGACGATGTCTAGTATATTGTTTCCTCTATAGCTGGTTCACTTAAGGTAGATTCTTAGATGAGCCTACGAGACGTTTGTTTAACGGCCGCTGATTTGCTGGGAGCTGCCTACCTCCCGGTGGTACCAGCCAATCAGCGGCCGCCAAGCAAACGTCTCGTTAGCATGGGGCTCATCCAAGAATCTACATTAAGTGAACCAGCTATAGTAGGTTTGTCAACCCATTGGTGGAAGCATTCATTTTTACAAAATGTAAAAGTCTCTTTCCCTCTGCGTATGATGCGGAGGTCATCGTGTCCCATTGTACTGCTGCATTGAAATCTCCCATTATTATGCAGAGTTTTTGTCTCTTGTCCTAGTATTGCATACATCGCCTCATCGGACTTTTGTGATTGGTGGAGAGGTTTGTACACTAGTCTTAGAGTTAGCCTCTTCAATAGACTGTTTATATTGATGCCAATCACTTCTTGCCTGGTTGTAATCTTACACTCTATTGGACTGAGGTGGTCCCTGACATAACGCCTCCACCTTTTTTTATTGAGTTTATCGTTTTTGAACAATTTATATCCAGCTATCTGGTACTCTCCAACGAAGTCTCTTGTATCCATGTTTCTGTGATACCTATTATGTCTAATTCTTCACTTGCTACCAAAGCTTTGAAGAGATCTACTTTGTTCCGAATAGATTGTGCATTAATCTGCGCAACTCTGAGGGAGTTTCTTATCTTCTCTTTTGTCTTCGGTAGCTTTATTAGTTTCCCTTACAGCCACTGTTTCCTGCAGTGATATTACTAACCAGATTCTGGGAGCTTTCCGACCTCTTTCCTTAAATGTTCAGTTTACTGAGGTGTTTCAAGAGGTTTTCGTTAGGAAGGTTTTCTATTAGTTTTGATCCTTCCATATTCAAGCGAGTACCATCTCTTTTATATAGTTTTGTACTCCCTATAAATCTGTCCCAAAAGTTTACAAACCCAACACCTTTTTCTTGGCATACTAGCTCCAGTCTGTCATTGATTCCAATTGCCTTGCTAAGGGAGTTGTGGTTTACATTGGTCCTATAAGAATGTCGTTATCAGTTTTCTCACGGATCCTCTCTGCAACATTAGTCAGGTTAGCCACAAGACCTTCTATCTGGCCAGTTCTTCCATCTCTTTGAAACAAGTCATTTCCTCCTCCCTGCATTATAATTGCACTTTTTATATTATTTACCTTGATTTTTTAGAGAGAAAGAGAGAAATTTGTTGCAGTCATTCAAACAGGAGAGAGGGAGAGAAATTTGTTGTAGCCTTTCAGACGAGAGAGAGAGAGAAAAAAAAATTTGTTGTAGCCTTTCAAACACGAGAGAGAGAGAGAGAGAGAGAGAGAGAGAGAGAGAGAGAGAGAGAGAGAGAAATTTGTTGTTGCCTTTCAAACACTAGAAAGAGAAAAATTTGTTGTAGCATTTCAAACTAGAAAGAGAGAGAGAGAGAGAGAGAGAGAGAGAGAGAGAGAGAGAGAGAGAGAGAGAAATTTGTTGCAGCTTTTCGAACATGAAAAGAATTTCTTGCTCTCTGCGTATGTGTTTTCTGGCTCTGATTTGTAACGACTCTACAAAAGCCGTCTCCGTCGCAGTTAGATTCTAATTGCATTTCAAGACACCAAAGGCAAACATCGAGATGTTGATTAACTGTCCCCCCAAGCCCCGGGCCCCCCAAATCCCCGCCCTTCCCCCACCGTTACTAACATCACAGGACGGATATCATTGATGAAGAATTATAGGCTAAAATTAACTGTAACCACATATTAATTAAGCAAACATTGTAAGTCCTTGGTGCCCAACTACCAATTTGGGAATAGTACTCGCATAAGGATTCGTTAAGCAACAGCATTAAGAAAATTACGTAGTCCTCCTCTCTTTCTCTCTTTCTCGCTCTTTTTTAATATACACACACGCACACACACATGTAAAATTGTAATAGCCACAATGCCCTATTAACTTCTCGAATTCTTCCCGTTCTTTTCATACGCTTGTCATTACAAACCTTAAGATCCAGTGGCAAGAAATTAAAAGAAATGATGATGTCTGGTAGCGAGAAAAATAATGTCCGGTAGCGGGAAACGAACTTGTGATACCATAATCACAACAAGGTCAGGTGACATCGATCTTAAGATTTTGTAGTGATAAGCATATAAAAAAAAACGCAAAGAATTTGAGAAGTTAAGAGGGCAATGTGGCTATTGCAATTACATATATAAGCATATATGCGCACACACACGCATATATATATATATATATATATATATATATATATATATATATATGTGTGTGTGTGTGGTGTGTGTGTGTGTGTATATATATATATTATATATATATATATATTATATATAGATAATATATATATAATGTCCACGTGAAAAATAACAAACAACAAACGTACAAGAAAATCTAAATTCTTAAATAAATAACGATCGACTTCTACCTAACCTCAAACTGTTTCCCTCCAAGTCTCACCCGAAAGAGAAAGGAAAAAGGTGAAGAGACAAAAAATGTGGTTTATGACGTCTGCCATTAGGAGGGAAATAATCAAGCGTTTATCATGTTGCTTATGCCGTGACGCTGAGGTGGCAGTTTATTATTTCAATTTATTTATTTAAATTTTCTTTTTTGTTGTAGGAGGTCGGGTTAGTTCTAACACTCGTCTTTTCACGTATTCAAACATCTGTCTATCCACCTCGTAATTGTCATTCTTCAAATGTTATGATTCTCCACAGGTGCCTGTCCATTATCCATTGTCTAATCGAGTGCTTCTGTCTGTCAGTTCAGTGGTTTGTCAATTTCTGCTCATAGCTAGTTGCAGTTGTTACATTTTCTATACTATTCTTTTTATCTTCCTATATATCAAGAATCATATGAATGCATTTAAAATGAGTTGATTTTATTTAACGTGACAGTTAGTGCAGCATCAAAATGGTTATTACTCTCTCTCTCTCTCTCTCTCTCTCTCTCTCTCTCTCTCTCTCTCTCCCCTCTCTCAACACCCTTATCCCCATCCCCATGGGAGAGAGTGGCCGTGGCAAGGCTGCCTTTTGAAGACCCCCGAAGCAAAACATATAATCACTTATCCAGAGTCTGTGGAGAAGCTTTGCCTTTTCAACTCTCTCTCTCTCTCTCTCTCTCTCTCTCTCTCTCTCTCTCGTTCTTTTTTCACCCTTTCATCTTCCCAGCCTGAGGCCAATCTTCTCTCGCAACTTCTTTTGACAGGATAATTAAGCTTATTACTGTATATTTGCCTGTAGGTGTTCTGGCGAATTTCAGGTCATACGCGTACAATTTACTTTTATATATACGTATACATAGATATGTATATATATATATATATATCATATATATATATATATATATATATATATTATATATATAAGTATAATTAAACTATTCTCTGGTGATCCTTGGCCTCATTAACTACCGTCTGGAGTCATGTCAGGTGCTCATAATTTCTGGAACACCTGCTTGTATATATATATATATAATATATATATATAAATATATATATATA
>NC_061087.1:81696659-81724159 GCF_015104395.2 Macrobrachium nipponense
CGAGCTTAACAGAGTGAAAAGAATTTTAGTGCATAATGACATTGCTTTAATTCTGGAACGAATGCTAAAAATAAAACATGAATAATCTTTAGGGAAAAAGGGGGAGGCAGATGTTACCAGTACAATAGAATGTATCAAGTATAATGCCGCGCACAAAATTAGATACACAAGTCTGAATGTTGTCCGAAAAAAAGTTCGAAAGTCAAGAGAAATATAAAAATTTTTGATTCGGATTACAACAAGCACAAGCACTTGGCATCCGAGCCGTTTATTGACTTCACGCCCGTTTTCCTTCTTTCTCGATTTCGTTTACTAGTTTTCTGGTATTTAGTTTATCGTGTGACTTCATTCAGCCTTCCCGCCACCCCCCCTTCCCCCTCCTCCTCCTGTCTCTCTCTCTTTCTCAGTTAGTCAGTCACAACCTTTAGCTATTAATCCTGTTATCAATTATCACTGACATCTCTCTCTCTCTCTCCCTCTTTCTCTCTCTCTCTCTCTCTCTCTCTCTGTACATGCAATCTTCCATCAAACTAAGGAGGTTGGAGAATTCTGGCAAAGCCCAACCTCCCGAATAGGAGGAAGGACCACGAGAGGGTCCCTGCCAAAGGCAACTGACGTCCAAGATGGCCCGCGATGGCCGGTTTCCATTGCTATAAGAAGCTCCACTCGCTCTTTATTGTGGCCGGTGTGTGGGTGCAAGGAGGTAAAGACAGCACCAAAATCAAGATAGAGATTTTTCTCTACACGGCTGTAGTCCTTAAGGGTTGGAAAGACCTAGACGTGCACTTATAAAGGACGTTTTCTGTCCAAAAGGTAGGAAAACCCTCTGTAATCGAAATCTTATTTTGTTCCTCCAATCAAAATTTCTGTTATAGTCAGAATTTTGCTCGGTTTTGGAGCTTCCGGATAGGATGGCTAGATGGTATTTGCCTACTTTAATAATGGGAATGTTGTAGAAAGGATGACGAAAGAGGCCTTAATTATTGTGAAGTGATTTTGTCGGCGAACCTTTCATCTGTGGATAACATTGGCGATACAACATGAGTAAATCTATCAGTCAATAAAATAGCGCAGCATTTAATTTCGCTTTCAATAAATGTGAATTGGCTTACTAAAGGAAGAGAAAAGAGTGAAGATATATATATATATATATATATATATATATATATATATATATATATATATATATATATATATATATATATATATATTGTAACGTGCATACAACAGATGCTCGTCGAGCCCTTAGTCTTAATAAATCTAAATAAAATAAGTGCAATACTTTTCTCACTTCAATCAAAATAAGGCCACACAAGACTTCTTTCCTCGTTAACAATTCGACGCGGTAGATTTGCCTACTTCGCTCCTCCCACCCAAAACTTCTGCCTCTCGTATACCTAAATGACCCCTATTGACTTATTATTCCATGCCTGGTGTTGTCCTGCAAATTTCTTTCTAGACCAACCCATAAAGAAGCCAACTCCAAGATGTGAAAACACGAGAGAAAAGGGAGAAAGAGGAAGAGAGCATCATTCACACCTAGCAGACGTAGTTCTGAACAGACGAGTCACAGAGACTTCATTATCACCATCTAGGGGTCGAGACGATTCTCCCCCCTAAGCTCCCTTCCCCCGTGCCGGGCGCTCTACTCAAGACACGATTTGTCACAAAAAAAGAATTAGGCGACATAAGAAGTTGTGTACAACCTCTCATGGTTACAGGTGCCAAAGTGTCAATCACCTACCCCAAATCCCAAAGTATCAAATTTTGAAGAGCGGCTGATAACATTTTTTGTATGATTTGCCATAACTGTACAAGAATCTCATTTCTGTAAATGTTGGGTTCTTTACAAAAGGGATTTATAATTTTACTGGGGTTGCACAGTGGCACTAATTGCTTTGTAAATTAACGTAACCTCAGTGCCAAGGAGCTAGTGCCTTTAGCTCCTGTATAATTACTTCTGATCTACGTAATAATAATCTTAGTTAAGTGTAACTTTGCATTTTTCCCTTAAATCCATCAGTTTTAACACATTTTTATCCCCTTTTCTCTTTATTACTTGCGTGGCACCCATTCTTGTCAGACGCCAGTTAATTTTAGAGTAAATGATAAACTTCCCACAGCCTCGCACGTAATAATATATATATATATATATATATATATATATATATATATATATATATGTATGTATATATATTTATGTATGTATATGTATGTATATATATATATATATATATATATATATATATATATATATATAGAGAGAGAGAGAGAGAGAGAGAGAGAGAGAGAGAGAGAGAGAGAGAGAGGAGAGAAGAAACTTCCTGGAATAATAAAACGATGAACAAAAGAGGTCACTTTCCATAGTCCCAAGAAATAATTTTCGGTAGGGAACTGTGTAAATATTTGGACAAAAAGCTACAGATATTATGTTCACAGAACAAATTTACTAGGTAATATTACACATCTGGGGACACATTCATAAGAATTGAGTTACAATGAATTAGTCAGCGTCCCTTTTTATTTTTCACCCATTTGTCTACATAGTAAATAAAAAATTAGGTGAATTGCGTAGTTTAAGAAAAGGAAAACTTGAGTGTATAGGGCGAATGCCAGAGACATATCATAAATGACCAATTAGTAAAAATGTCTCCGTCATCTGCAGATTTTTTAGTGTCATATAATGCGCCACTGGACGAGCTGATTGCATCAATAGCACCGCACCGACAATGACGTAATTAAGTCTTCAGTTTCTTCCCAAAATGTCGTCATTTGAGAGAAAGTTGTGATTCAAATTAGGAACACTGCAACCTGTTAGTCAGTGTCGGATCATATATAAACTGATCATTCGGTTTCTTTCAAAATCATTTTCATTTTCTTGTCTTATTTTGTCTCGGGAACGGTTTTTTTTTTCTATTTTTTTGTACTCGATCAAAAAAAGGGTTAATAACAAATCTTCTTCAAACATCTATGAATACACGGTAACAAATTATATATCTCTCTCTCTCTCTCTCTCTCTCTCTCTCTCTCTCTCTCTCAAACGACCTTGAATCACTGCGTGCAAGAAGTATAATACTGAATATAAGAGATAAACATGTAAAAGATTGGAAGATTAAGTATTCAAGCCTTGTCTATATGTCTGTGCGTCTGTCGATCTGTCTGTCTTATTAGAATACATCTCGAAAACTTACTTTCGTATAGCAATAAAATTTCCGAGGCAGCTGGATTCGTTTGTGGACAGCTACAGAGATGCAGAGGCAATGTGGATAAAAGTTTAATGCATAACCTTTTCATTTTTAACACACTTATTGTGTATATTCCGCTGCATATTTTTACAGACTGTGATTAAAGACCGTTTCAAATGTGAAAGACCGACAGACAGACAGACAGACGGACAGTCAGATAAGCGGACGATTCGAAACTGAATTTACAAGAAATGCGTCCGTCACGTATCTGGGTAAATGAAATGCAAATCATCGCCCTTTAAGGTAAAATCTATATTCGCATTTCGTGGCCTTAATATCGCCCACGATTTATGCCAGGCCTCATATATTAATATATATATCGGAATTATGCAGTTGCTTCAGGGACATGGCTTCTGTTATTTATTTAGGTTTTTGTTTATCGTATTGGGCAGTTTCTCCTTACGGTCCCTAACTACTTGTTTTTAGATAAGAAATTTAGGGTGTTGTTATATGAAGCTGATTTCTATAGTTACCTTTATTTGGTATTTTCTGTTACAAACTAGTGTAAATAGAATGTCATTGTTGCGCCATTAGCATTCCTTCCGGGAGAGAGAGAGAGAGAGAGAGAGAGAGAGAGAGAGAGAGGAGAGAAAATTTGTGTTAAGCCTTTCAAACATTCAAGAGAGAGGGAGAGAGGATGAGAAATTTATTTTAGGCCTTTCCCGCATATGAGAGAGAGAGAGAGGAGAGAGAGAGAGAGAGAGAGAGAGAGAGAGAGAAATATGTTGAAGCCTCTCAAACATGTGAAGAATCTCTTATACTTTCTCTGCGTGTCCTTTTTGGCACTGAGGTATAAAGTACTTACGAAAGACATTTTCTTCATATTTCCATTTCACCCGTTAAATTCTAATCACCTTTCAAGGTACCAAAGGTAAACTTCGAGATGATGATGATCCGCTCCCCACCCTCCTACCCCCTCCCCTCCCCCACCCTAACTGCGGTCCCTACCTTCACGGGACGGATTTCAATGATGAAGAATTATACCCCAAAATTAATTGTACGCAAAGATTACTTGAGCAAACATTGTAAGTCCTTGAGCAAAATTGTAAGTCCTCGGTGACTAACTGCACCCACTAGGATGACTTTTTGTTATCTCCTCTCTTCCTCTCTCTCTCTCTCTCTCTCTCTTCTCTCTATCTCTCTCTCTCTCTCTCAGTTTTTTAAACTTCTCTTCAGTTCTTTAACTGAGATTGTATCAAGAGTAGCACTATGTAAAATATATATATATAGATATATATATATATATATATATATATATTTATATATATCATATATATACCATCTATATATATATATATGTATATATATATAAATATATTATATATATGTATATATAATATATGATATATATATATATATATATATATATATATATATATATATATATATATATATATATATAATATAGTATTAATAATATATGTAATATCTATATATATATATATATGTATATATTATATATATGTATATTATATATAATATATATTATATATATATAAATATATATGTATATATATGTGTGTGTGTGTGTGTGCGCAAGCAATAACAAACAGGAAAAGTACCGACAAAACAGAGTGAAAGGTAACAAACGACTTCAAATTGACCTCTATTTTTTCACTTCCAAGTCTTGTCCGAAAATCTCATGAATAATATAAAAACAAGAGTGGAGAAGAAAAAAAAAGGTTTACCACGGCTGCCTTTTGAAATGAAATAATTAAGAGTTTATCCTATTACTTACTCCGTTACACTGAGGGCATAGTAGGCCATTTTCATTGATTAATTAATTTATTTATTTATTTATTTATTTTTATTTTGGGTTGGTTCTAATGCTCTCCTTTTTACTTATTCAAATATCCCTTTGCTTGTCTGTCTCCTAATTCTAAGTAACTGCCTGTCCATCACTGATTGAATAGCCGTGTGCTTTTGTCTGTCAGTTGAGTAGTCTGTGTACTTCTGTTGATAGCTGTTCTTATTTATTTTCTGTTAGTTATAGTTTCCGTTGCCTAATTTCCCATTTTTTTCGTTTTCAAAATATCTGAATTTGTTGATACTGGCCACACTTAGACGCATTATCAACATGTTTATTCCTCTCTCTCTCTCTCTCTCTCTCTCTCTCTCTCTCTCTCTCTCTCTCTCTCTTCCGAAATGATCTGTCAGTTAGTCAGTCAGAACCCACATTTGTCTTTTATCTGTCAGCACTAACCTCTCTCTCTCTCTCTCTCTCTCTCTCTCTCTCTCTCTCTCTCTTCCGAAACGATCTGTCAGTTAGTCAATCAGAACCCACATTTGTCTCTTTATCTGTCAGTACTACCTCTCTCTGTCTCTCTCTCTCTAAACGATCTCTTGAAACTGTCTCTCAATAAGTCAGTCGAAACCCATATTGACCTCTTTTCTATCAACACTAACCTCTCTCTCTCTCTCTCTCTCTCTCTCTCCTCTCTCTCTCTCTTTTCACACTTTCATCCTCCCAGCCTGGGGCCAATCTTCTCTTGTAAGTTCTTTTGACAGCATAATTAAGGTTATTGCTGTATATTTGCCAGGAGGTGCGCTGGCACACTCCAGGTCATTCGCACCGGCGCGTGCACGCTCGCGTATAAGCGTTGTTTATGCGCGAGTTCCTTGAAATGAGTCTGGCATTGCTAAGCTTTGTTATCACCCAATATCACCTAACAACAGTAAACAACCAGGACTTTAAAATCTGTCGAATTAAGTGTCGACTGAAATTAATTGCTTTTTTAGGTATAATATATATATGTATATAGATTATATATATATATATATAGATATAATAGAAATATAGAATATATTATATATATACTAATATAAATATATATTATAATAATCTAATAAAATATATATATATAATATATAGTAATTATATAATAATATAAATATATTTATATATATAAATATAATATTTCGTGCGTGTTGTTATATATATATATAGATATACATATTATATGTTTGTGTGAGCGTGTTTGTATAAGCATGAATAAATATTATAGGTTTAAATGAAGCGTGTTCTGGGGTTATGCACAAAAGGGAGATACAAAGTGAAAGAGACAGAAGGAGAGGAAAAACGCTAACTGCAACTTGCGTTTAATACTTGAGAAAATATTGTTGTTGTGATTTAAGTGCTGTTTTTTACTGTATTACTACTTTTATCATTGTATCTGCTTCTCATACTTCCCGGGGCTCTTGTGCAGAGGAGGACCCGTAAGCGCGATAAGTTCTTATAAGGAGCAAAAGTCCTGATTTTGATAGTCTTTAAAGAAATAACAGGCCTGTTGTAGCCCTGTGGCCTCGGACCTACCACCGAGAGGTTTTTTTATCATGATATGGGGCTATTAAAGGGTTTACAATCTCCTATCGACTTGTGATCAAGCTTTCATATTCATTAGAAAGATTAAGGTAAAAAACCATCAAATATCCCCATATCATGATTAAATCCAGCCAATTCAAGGATAGGATAGAAGACAGCGGAGAAGGCGTATCGGGCAACCGACCCCTTAATGTAGGGATAACGGTGGGAAAGAAGAAGAAGAGTTCAAGGAAGGAAAGTTGTCGGAAAATTACTAATTTCTTCACTGAAAGTTAATATTTTGCTTTGGCTAATTTTTATTGGTGCAAGACTTCGTATGCAAGAAGTGATTCTGTCATTTTTATCCTTGGCGTATTGAAATTTCACAGAGCCGTGACAAACAATTAAGGACTCGATTGACACACAAAAATCTGTTAAAAATTATTTAAAAATATATCTTACGAACGAAAACTTTGGTGTCATAATAAAAGCGGTCATCAGTGCCATTTAAGGTCAAGGAAAAAATATTTGTATTGTAGTACTGAACAAAAAAACATCCAGCCCAATATATTCCCTTATATTGGGCAGGAGGGGGGGGGGGGCGATTGTTGGTTAGGGAGTGGGGGAGCCGAACACTTAAATCTAATTGAGATTGACTGGAGCTTATGATCAGCAACTACCATTGTTTACATTGATATCGGCAATAGATATTTACCATCAATTACAAAGATTTAAAATTACCAATTGCATTAACGATTAACCACACTCCCTGATACTGTCATATGTCTAGAGTTTAGAGTTACTTTCTTCTTAAATATGTAAGTTATTTGATTCAGATTAAACCAACCATATGCCTGCACGGGTTCTTGCCCATTTTTGGTATGTTGTTAAAAAGAAGAAGAGCTCTAGCCTAGATCTCTGGACTCGACTAATCAAGGGAGACAAGAATTACGCAGATATTGCAATGAAATTATACCAGAAATATTACAAAAGATTCACATATTGTACGATGGTAAAAAAAATGGAAAGGCAATTAAATAATTGCACACATAAGACGAAAGAAAACTTTAAAGGAAACACCTTTCAATAGTGCTCACAAAAGTAAAAGAACAGAAGAAGATAAAAAAAAAACAAGCGGTTATTATCAATATTATTTTGACTCCCTTCCACGGATTGAAGGCCTTCAGCCTTACCAGAGTCGTACAACGAACAACCGGTAATTGATTTATAATTCCGGCACATTTTCTTATTTTCATAAGCTTTCTTCCTTTGTGACATCAGTTCCCGCGGCGATTGTAAAGGCAAACATTTCTTTAAACCACCTTGCATTCGTCAATGCAGATAAAATATTGTAATGTAATAAAAAACAGAAGACCAAAAATGATGATAGATTATTTAACTTTGTCTAGATAAGAACATGAAACGACAGTATGCAGGCAAAAGTCATATTTCAAAAACGTAAAAAAAAAAATTCATAGGATATTCCCTAATAAAACAAAACTATACGCATATGGCAAACCCACTGAAGGCTTTAAATATTTTGACCTAAGCTTTAATTTCATTTTGGTGTCTTCTCAGTTTCATGGCGAAACCGTCCAAGGATCCCTGAGACCGTTTCCTTGAATAGAAGAGATTAGGACAAATTAGCCCATTGCATATTCATGGGCAACGGTTTAACCACGTTAGAATGCCAATCAAATAATGCCCTATCCACCTCTGTGTCCCTTTAACAGCGGAGAGGCATTTACAAGCAATAGAGGACGGGGAAATTGTGCTCCTTTATTATTAAATGAAAATCTCCAGAACGAGGTTAGGGCATATCAAACCACTTTACATATTCATATAAAATATACGTCGCATTGGGAAGCTGCGTCGGAACTGGACAGGAAGATGCTCGGATTTTATTTTTACTTCGAAAAACCTGATTATCTCGACGGAAAAGATGAAAAAGATACAAAAATAGTTTTATAAATGGAGGCACAAGTTTTGGCGCTGCCTTGGGTTACATAATCTCAGTTAGCATATGCATAGAAAATTAGTAGGAACGTTAAATTGTTGAAACGAATTATTAGGTGTATTTTTATATTTCACAGTTTGTTCCTCGACATTGGAGTAAAAGGACAGAAGGCAGCGGTTGGATGAATGAGAAGGATAGTTGATAACGACATTGCTTTTATTCCGAAACGAATTCTAAAAATGAATCATAGATAATCATTAGAATAGAATGGACGCCGATTTTTCAGTTTGTATAATACATCAATCAATTATTGTGCCACGCAAAAATAATATAATCAAGTCTTTATGTTGTCTGATAGAGAATGTTCCATAAGAAAGTCAAGACAAATATCAAAACCTTTATTACGATTTATCACAAGTATAAACACTTGTGATCTGAATCTTTTATTATTATCTTCACGCTTGTTTTCCTTCTTAATTAACTCTGTTTACAATTTTTTTTTCTAGAATTTTGTTTAGCATGTGATTCTTGTACTCATAAAAATCTGATACTTCTATTAGCATTCTCATTTTCTACGATTGTCAATGCCTTTCTTACAGTAACATTAACGTGAACGCATTCTCTCTCTCTCTCTCTCTCTCTCTCTCTCTCTCTCTCTCTCTCTCAGGTTATGCCTTATGTCAACATGTGTTAATGGAAAAAAATTATTTTTCTTTTAGATTTAACTCCTCTCTCTTACCCAACCCCTTCTCTCTCTCTCTCTCTCTCTCTCTCTCTCTCTCTCTCTCTCTCTCTCTCTCTCTCTCTCAGTTCATGCAATATTTCAGCAAACCGAGGAGATTAGAGAATCCTCCTGGCTAACCCCAAACATTACAGTTAATCAAATTGACTGTGTGTGATATTAACTAAAGATAAGTATAACTACCTCTAATGTCATTGGAACATTTTGAATATATTTAGACTTCAGTTACATTTATTTTGTATTTCATATGAATTCTTTTGGCATACCCTAATTACCGTATAGATGTAAACAGTATTATTGTTACTATGTACCTACTCGAATGTCTGACGCCAATGTGCGCAATAAATTGATTAAAAAAAAAAAAAAAAAAAACGAACTCCCGAAAAGAGGGAAGGACCACACGAAAGGGAGGGTCTCAGTCAAGAACAGCTGACGTCCGAGATGGCCCACAATGGCCGGTTTCCATTTCTATAAGAAGCTCCACTCGTTCTTTATTATGTCCGGTGTCAGGGTGCAAAGGGGTAAAGATAGCGGGAAAATCAAGGCAGAGATTCTTGTATACATGGCTGTAGTTTCGGTGTTCGGGAATACATCTCCGCTTGGGTGCCTAAAAAGGCGTCCTCGGTTGTTTCGGTGTTCGGGAATACATCTTCACTTGGCCGCCTAACAAGACGTCCTCGGTCTCGGTAGTTTTGGTGTTCGGGAATACATCTCTGCTTGGCGCCTAAAAAGACGTCCTCAGTAGTTTGGGTTCGGGGTTCGGGAATACATCTCTGCTTGGCGCCTAAAAAGAGAAACGTCCTCAGTAGTTTTCGGTGTTTCGGGAATACCTCTCTGCTTGGGGGCGCCTAAAAAGACGTCCTCAGTAGTTTCGGTGTTCGGGAATACATCTCCACTTAGGCGCCTAAAAAGACGTCCTCGGTAGTTTCGGTGTTCGGGAATACATCTCCGCTTGGCGCCTAAAAAGACGATGCCCGCCTAAAAAGACGTCCTCAGTAGTTTCGGTGTTCGGGAATACATCTCCACTTAGGCGCCTAAAAAGACGTCCTCGGTAGTTTCGGTGTTCGGGAATACATCTCCACTTAGGCGCCTAAAAAGATGTCCTCGGTAGTTTCGGTGTTCGGGATTACATCTCCAATTAGGCGCCTAAAAAGACTTCCTCGGTAGTTTTGGTGTTCGGGAATACATCTACGCTTGGCGCCTACAAAGATGTCCTCAGTAGTTTCGTGTCTGTTCGGGAATACATCTCCATTTAGGCGCCTAAAAAAAGACGCTCGTCCTCGGTATAGTTTCGGTGTTCGGGAATACATCTTTCCCAACTTAGGAGACTAAAACTTAAAAAAGGTCCTCAGTAGTTTCGGTGTTCGGAAATACATCTCCACTTAGGCGCCTAAAAAATGTCCTTGGTAGTTTCGGTGTTTGGGAATACATCTCCACATAGGCGCCTAAAAAGACGTCCTCAGTAGTTTCGGTGTTCGGGAAGACATCTTCACTTGGCCGCCTAACAAGACGTACTCGGTAGTTTCAGTGTTCAGGAATAAATCTTCACTTGGCCGCCTAACTAGACGTCCTCGGTAGTTTCGGTGTTCAGGAATACATCTTCACTTGGCCGGCCTAACAGATGTACTCGTATATTTTCAGTGTTCGGAATAAATCTCACTTGGCCGGTCCTAACTATGACTCCTCGGTAGTTCGGTGTTCGGGAATACATCTCCGCTTGGCACCTAAAAAGACGATGGCCGCCTAACAAGACGTCCTCGGTAGTTTCGGTGTTCGGGAATACATCTTCACTTGGCCGCCTAACAAGACGTCATCGGTAGTTTCGGTGTTCGGGAATACATCTTCACTTGGCCGCCTAACAAGACGTCCTCGGTAGTTTCGGTGTTCGGGAATACATCTCCACTCAGGCGCCAAAAAAGGCGTCCTCAGTAGTTTCGGTGTTCGGGAATAAATCCTCGCTTGGTGCCTAAAAAGACATCCTTGGTAGTTTTGGTGTTTGGGAATACATCTCCACTTAGGCTCCTAAAAAGACGTCCTCGGTAGTTTCGGTGTTCGGGAATACATCTCCACTTAGGAGCCTAAAAAGACTTCCTCAGTAGTTTCGGTGTTCGGGAATATATCTCCACTCAGGCGCCTAAAAAGACGTCCTCGGTAGTTTCGGTGTTTGGGAATACATCTCCGCTTGGCGCCTAAAAAGACGTCCTTGGTAGTTTCGGTGTTCAGGAATACATCTCCACTTGGCGCCTAAAAAGACGTCCTCGGTAGTTTCGGTGTTTGGGAATACATCTCCACTTGGCGCCTAAAAAGACGTCCTCGGTAGTTTCGGTGTTCGGGAATACATCTCTGCTTGGCGCCTAAAAAGACTTCCTCAGTAGTTGCGGTGTTCTGGAATACATCATCACTCAGGCACCTAAAAAGACGTCCTCGGTAGTTTCAGTGTTCAGGAATTCATCTCTGCTTGGCACCTAAAAAGACGTCCTCGGTAGTTTCGGTGTTCGGGAATACATCTCAGCTTGGCGCCTAAAAAGACTTCCTCAGTAGTTTCGGTGTTCGGGAATACATCATCACTTAGGCGTGTAAAAAGATGTCCTCGGTAGTTTCGGTGTTTGGGAATACATCTCAGCTTGGCACCTAAAAAGACTTCCTCAGTAGTTTCGGTGTTCGGGAATACATCTCCACTTAGGCGCCTAAAAAGATGTCCTCGGTAGTTTCAGTGTTCGGGAATACATCTCCACTTAGGCGCCTAAAAAGACGTCCTCGGTAGTTTCGGTGTTCGGGAATACATCTCCACTTAGGCGCCTAAAAAGATGTCCTCGGTAGTTTCAGTGTTCGGGAATACATCTCCACTTAGGCGCCTAAAAAGATGTCCTCGGTAGTTTCAGTGTTCGGGAATACATCTCCACTTAGGCGCCTAAAAAGACGTCCTCGGTAGTTTCGGTGTTCGGGAATACATCTCCACTTAGGCGCCTAAAAAGATGTCCTCGGTAGTTTCAGTGTTCGGGAATACATCTCCACTTAGGCGCCTAAAAAGACGTCCTCGGTAGTTTCAGTGTTCGGGAATACATCTCCACTTAGGCGCCTAAAAAGACGTCCTCGGTAGTTTCGGTGTTCGGGAATACATCTCCACTTAGCGCCTAAAAGGACGTCCTCGGTAGTTTCGGTGTTTGGGAATAAATCTCCACTTAGGCGCCTAAAAAGACGTCGTCGGTAGTTTTGGTGTTCAGGAATACATCTCCACTTAGGCGCCTAAAAAGTCGTCCTAAGTAGTTTCGGTGTTCGGGAATACATCTCAACTTAGGCGCTTAAAAAGTCGTCCTAAGTAGTTTCGGTGTTTGGGAATACATCTCCACTTAGGCCCCTAAAAAGACATCCTCAGTAGTTTCGTACATCTCCACTTAGGCGCCTAAAAAGACGTCATCGGTAGCTTCGGTGTTCGGGAATCCATCTCCGCTTGGCGCTAAAAAGTCGTCCACGGTAGTTTCGATGTTCGGGAATACATCTCCACTTTGGAGCCTAAAAAGACGTCCTCGGTAGTTTTGGTGTTCGGGAATACATCTCCACTTAGGCGCATAAAATGACGTCCTCGGTAGTTTCGGTGTTCGGAAATGCATCTCCACTTAGGAGCATAAAAAGACGTTTCTCGGTATACGGTGTCGGGGAATACATCTCCGCTTGGCAAATAAAAAGATGTCATCGGTAGTTTCGGTGTTTGGGAATACATCTCCTCCTGGCGCCTAAAAAGACTTCCTCAGTAGTCTCAGTGTTCAGGAATACATCTCCACTTAGGCGCCTAAAAAGTAAAAAGATGTCTCGGTAGTTCGGCGGTGTTCGGGAATACATTTCCACTTAGGCGCATAAAAAGACGTCCTCGGTAGTTTCGGTGTTTGGGAATACATCTCCTCTTAGCACCTAAAAAGACTTCCTCAGTAGTCTCAGTGTTCAGGAATGCATCTCACTTAGGCGCCTAAAAAGATGTCCTCGGTAGTTTCGGTGTTCGGGAATACATCTCCACTTAGGCGCATAAAAAGACGTCCTCGGTAGTTTCGGTGTTTGGGAATACATCTCCTCTTGGCGCCTAAAAAGACTTCCTCAGTAGTCTCAGTGTTCAGGAATACATCTCCACTTAGGCGCCTAAAAAGATGTCCTCGGTAGTTTCGGTGTTCGGGAATACATCTCCACTTAAGGCTCCCTAAAAAGGTAGTTTCAGTGTTCGGGAATACATCTCCACTTAGGCGCCTAAAAAGACGTCCTCGGTAGTTTCGGTGTTCGGGAATACATCTCCACTTAGGCGCCTAAAAAGACGTCCTCAGTAGTTTCGGTGTTCAGGAATACTTCTCCGCTTGGTGCCTAAAAAGACGTCATCGGTAGCTTCGGTGTTCGGGAATACATCTCAACTTAGGCGCCTGAAATGACGTCCTCAGTATTTTCGGTGTTCAGGAATACTTCTCCGCTTGGTGCCTAAAAAGACGTCATCGGTAGCTTCGGTGTTCAGGAATACATCTCCACTTAAGTTTCCTAAAAAGACGTCCTCAGTAGTTTCGGTGTTCAGGAATACATCTCCGCTTGGTGCCTAAAAAGACGTCATCGGTAGCTTCGGTGTTCAGGAATACATCTCCACTTAGGTTCCCTAAAAGACGTCCTCGGTAGTTTCGGTGTTCAGGAATACATCTCCACTTAGGTTTCCCTAAAAGATGTCCTCAGTAGTTTCGGTGTTCGGGAATACATCTCCACTTAGGCGCCTAAAAAGACGTCCTCAGTAGTTTCGGTGTTCGGGAATACATCTCCACTTAGGCGCCTAAAAAGACGTCCTCGGTAGTTTCGGTGTTCGGGAATACATCTCCGCTTGGCGCCTAAAAAGACGTCCTTGGTAGTTTCGGTGTTCAGGAATACATCTCCACTTAGGCGCATAAAAAGACGTCCTTGGTAGTTTCGGTGCTCCAGGAAATACATCTCCACTTAAGGCGCATAAAAAAGAACGTCCCTCGGGTAGTTTCGGTGTTCGGGTAATACATACTCCGCTTGGGCGCCTAAAAAAGAACGTCCTCGGTTAGTTTTCGGTGTTCCGGGGGAATTACGTCTCCACTTAGGCGAACTAAAAAGGTCGTCCTCAGTATGTTTCAGTATTTATTTGGGAAATACTCTCCGCTTGGCGACTTAAAACAAGACGTCATGGGGTAGCTTTGGTGTTCAGGTAATACATCTCCACTTAGGCACCTAAAAAGACGTCCTCCCGGTAGGGTAGGGTAGTTTTTCGGTGTTCGGGGAAATACATTCTCCACTTAGGAGGCTGCCTTAAAAAGACGGTCCTCGGTTAGTTTGCGGGTGGCTCAGGAATAACCAACTATCCTCTCACTTAGGCGGCATAAAAATGCAAAAGGAGCGGGTCCACTCTCAGTAGTTTCGGTGTTCGGGGAATAAACATCTCCTCATTGGTGGCGGCGTAAAAAACGAACAACGTACCGTTCTTGGTGATAGTTTCGGTGGCTCATGGAATAACATCTACCTCTTATGGCGCATTAAAAAAAGACGTCCATTGGTAAGTTTCGGTGACTCAGGAATACATCTTCCACTTAGGCGTCATAAAAAAGGAACCGTTCCTTCCAGTTAGTTTAGTTTCGGGGCTTTGTTCATGGAATACATCTCCGCCTTGGCCCGCCTAAAAAAGACGTTTCTCTGGTAGTTTTTCGGGGTCGGTGCCTCAGGAATACATCTCCACTTAGGCCGTCATTAAAAAGACGTCCTGCAGTAGTTTCGGTATTTGGGAATACATCTCCGCTTGGCGCCTAAAAAGACGTCCTTGGTAGTTTCGGTGTTCGGGAATACATCTCCGCTTGGCGCCTAAAAAGATGTCCTCGGTAGTTTCGGTATTCGGGAATACATCTCCGCTTGCCGCCTAAAAAGACGTCCTCGGTAGTTTCGGTGCGGGTTCCGGGAATATCATCATCTTAGGCGCCTAAATAGACATCCTCAGTAGTTTCGGTGTTCGGGAATACATCTCATCTTAGGCGCCTAAATAGACATCCTCGGTAGTTTCGGTGTTCGGGATATATCTCCACTTAGGCGCCTAAATAGACATCCTCAGAGTTTCGGTGTTCGGGAATGCATCTCATCTTAGGCGCCTAAATAGACATCCTCGGTAGTTTCGGTGTTCGGGATTACATCTCAACTTAGGCGCCTAAAAAAGACTTCCATAATCGACATCTCATTTTGCTTCCCCCCACGAAAATTCTTTTAGGGTCGTGTGTTTTTTTTTTTTTTTTTTTTTTTTTTTTTTTTTGTTTTTTTTTTTTTTTTTTTTTTTTTGCTCGGTTTTGGGACTTCCGGATGGGATGGCCGAATGACCTTGCCTTCTTAAACGGTGGGATGGGAGTCTGGTGGGTGTCTTTGTATGTGCCGAGGATGGAATGTTGTTGAAGCGGCGACAAAATTGGTCATTATTATCATGGGATGGTGCTGCCTGTGGAATCTTTAGCTATGAATGAAATGGACGTGCCTACATAAGTACTTACAACAGAATGTGAATGAAATAACATAGAATATGATTTTATATTCTTCAGTGATGTAATTTATTTGTTATTTGAAAATAAAAGAGGGAGATGAATATATATATATATATATATATATATATATATATATATATAGATATATATATATGTAGTGTGTGTGTGTGTGTGTAGAGAGAGAGAGAGATACATATATTAGGCCAAAACAAGTCACTTTCTGCATTCACAATTAATAATTGTTTGTGGTAAAACTGCATTACAGTTTGAGCAGGAAGCTAGAGATATTTCCAGTGGAGAAATATGTCAAAACAACAAAATCGGGGTTTTGCAAACAAAGAAAGAGGCTCAGAAGCTGACTAGGCAACGTTACATCTGGTGACACATCCGTAAAAAGTGGGTCACAGTAAAAAATTTCTTCCTCCATTGGTATACATAGGTTCGAAAAATGAAACAAATTTGAATCTGTGTGTATTCATATGCACAGTAATTAAAAATTTTACTTAATTACGTAGCTTAAGGAGAAGACAACCTAAATCCAGTGAATAACTATCTGGTCTCTGCTCTGAAGTGAATTCAAGAAACAAATCATGAATTATTATTGGGAAAAATGCCGTCTTCATCTGCTGATTTTTCTGTGTCATATAATGCTCTAGTTGACGAGCTGATTGCATCAATAGCGCCGTACCGGCAATAATGTAATTAAGTCGTCGGTTTGTTCCAAAGATATTTTCACCTGAGGAAAAGTGAATCGTAAAAATTAAGACTATTGTACCGAGTTAGCCGCGGCTTGAAAATGTGTGAACTGATTATTAATATGCTTATTATACAATTTAGTCTTGTGAACTTTCCTTTTTTGTTTTTTTTCCTGTCATTGATCAAAAAGCAAGCACAACGAGGGGATTAACAACAAACCTTCTTTAAGCCCGGTATATACAGTCGCAAATGAAATTCTCTCTCTCTCTCTCTCTCTCTCTCTCTCTCTCTCTCTCTCTGTAACAGTGACGCAGGAAACGCTCTCGGAATATTGTTGCTGTCAGAAGTTTGTAACCCAACCACCACAAACTACGTTGATAAACATCATGTGAATTCATCCGGCAACTGTCGCTCTTATTGGTGGATGCGTCTCTTAGAGTAACGTAAGAGTGCAATCTTTATAAAAGGCAACTTTCTTCTGCAGCAGTTCAACGCATGTGTTGCAGGAAACGCCAAGAATAAGAATGTAACAAAATGATCCACGAAAATTTCTCCGATATTGTTTGCGGGGCGGGGGGCGGGCGGGGGGCGAATAAGCAAAATAAAACACCGTTTTTAAGAATCACAAATTTACTTAACAGAGGAAAACTGGAGTGACTTTATTCTGAAGGGGCGATCAAAATATTGGATATTATTTTTATATAATTTCCATCCTACACATGATCCTACCCTTTTTGAAACTTCCTTTCTGGAACTCGAGTACATACGACTGCTGTTCAGTCTCAAGTCATGTATCTTTCCTAAATAGTGACCCCCAAGGGTTTTAACCCGGTATGTATCCGCCTTTGCTGCGTGTTTAGTACAAGCTCGTTGGGATGACCGTAAAAACATAAACAAAAGACTTTCAATATCATGAAGATTATGACCCCCAAGAAACATTTCTCCTAGATAACGACCACCTAAAACCCTTGTAGTTCACTATCTAGGAGAGATCCATATTCATTCTCACTGACAAAATCAATTCGTCCTTCGTTCTAGATCTAGACGTAGGATGTTATTAAATATTAAAGGCAAAAATAACTTGGTTTCTACCATGTCTCTATTTTCCCTTCTCCCTATTTCTGTATCTCATTCAGTCGGGTCGCTTTTCCTTGTCCGGAAAACGGAGCAGAGGACCACACAATACCAAGAATTAAATTCTGAGAGTTCGGATAACATGATTCCGGACAGAACACTAAACAAATTTACCCCTAAATATATCTGTCGACGTTTTATTACTTTGGAATTCCGTAAGGACGGCATCCACGCTCTTTAACTCTGCAGCGGGTAGACAATGGTATGCCTCTCGTGCTATAAAGGCCAAGGTTACTAAGCTGGACAAAGTGTTTTCGTCTCTATGCCTCAGGGAGCCGAAGTCTTCGGTGCTTTCAAATTGTCCTTTTGTGGTTGGTGATACTGGGATGAAAATTCGGTTGAATTAAGTGTGATTGTGCGTGCGTGGCCGTGAGGGATTAATCATGCCGACATCCTTATGAAGGATGTTTTACTCATATGAATACGTGTTTCATAGTTCATTAATGAGCCGGTGCTTTATATGAAAAAATGCTAATAATTTTTGTAACATTGGTAATGAGGATGAAATAATGATGGTGGTACCAAAAAATGGTAACCACCTTCGTTATTCATTTGCTGAATAATAATAATAATAATAATAATAATAATAATAATAATAATAATAATAATAATAATAATAATAAAAACTATTTCATGAATACCTTATGAATGGTTCACCTCCAGAAGGATTAGGATTATTAGGTCCAGGCCCACATTTTTCCTGAGCCATAACATCGTTCTCTCTCTCTCTCTCTCTCTTCTCTCTCTCTCTATTTTCCCCCTAGCCCGTGCCCACAACATTGACTATCTACTAAGTACCTTCTTCACACTGCTTAGGTCAACTTAAGCATAATGGATATTAAAGAAGGTTCCCATCCACCCTTCTTCGTTCAGTTGGGAGATCGAACTCTAGTTGTCCAGTTGTGAACTAGAATGTTTCCTTAGACTCAGAAGATTAAATCGTTACTTCATACTCCATGTCTTCCTTAAGAATTTACTTAAGTGGATATAAGGAACTCTCTCTCTCTCTCTCTCTCTCTCTCTCTCTCTCTCTCTCTCTCTCGTAGCTAAAATTGATACCTACAGATACTAAAATGAGAAAAACTTCCTCATCTAATTGTCTTTAATTATCTCTATTCTTCTTCTTCCTTAAGAATCTCTTGTCATCCTACCAGTAATTTCTTTCATGTAATTCTTACACTAAGGTCATTACTACAGCTGGTAGGGGGGGGTGGACCGTTTCTCTACTCTCTCTCTCTCTCTCTCTCTTCTCTCTCTCTCTCCTCTCTCTCTCTCTCTATCTTCACTCTCTCTCTTCTCTCTCTCTCCTCGTAGCTAAAATTGATACCTACAGATACTAAAATGAGAAAAACTTCTCATCTAATTGTCTTTTAATTAATCTGTATTCTTTCTTCTTAAGAATCTCTTGTCATCCTACCAGTAATTTCTTTCATGTAATTCTTACACTAAGGTCATTACTACAGCATTGGTTATGTGACCGTTCTCTCTCTCTCTCTCTCTCTCTCTCTCTCTCTCTCTCTCTCTCTCTCTCTCTCTCTCTTAGTGTTACGGCAAATTCAGGAATTGGGAGAATTCCGCTAAAGAAGAACCTTCCGAAAAGGAGGAGGTCCGAGAAGGGACGTACTTCAGGACCAGCTGACATCCGAGATGGCCCGCAATGGCCTGTTTCCATTTCTCTAAGAAGCTCCACTCGCTCTTTATTGTGGCCGGTGTCAGGGTGCAAGGAATAAAGACAGCACCGAAATCAAGATAGAGATTTTTATGCACGGCTTTCGTCGGTGGCGTTTGGAAAGACGTCTCCACTTGAGCGTCTCAAGGGCGTCCCCGGCCAGAGGGTGAAAAAGATCTAAAAGTTCTCTACGGCCGGAATTTATTTTTCTTTCCCGGAAGAAAACGTTGATGGTCGGGTTTTGTCTGGCTTTTGGGGCTCCCGGAAGGGATTGCCTTCTTTAACGCTGGGAGGGTGATGGGTGTCTGTGCATGTTCTAATAATAGGGAGGATGAAAACATGTTCCATTAGGACTAATGACCGTCGTGATAAGCTTTTGTGAATTATTAAACATGAATTAAATATAGATTTCTCTACATGGGTAAGAGTAAAAATTTGCATAAGAGGATGCATCATCTTTTTTTGTATTCCATTAACCAAGGAGTGTCATTGTAAGGCAAAGAAAGAGATTAATTTCATTGCCAATAGCAGAAAGTTTAATTATATACATTTTTAATGGCAGAAGACAACTTCCGACTTCTTAGGGCATATCAGGTCACTTTACGTAACAATAAAAAAGACTATGTTGTATTCTGTATCTATTTAAGTATCTGAAAAGCTGAATTTTATCAGTGGAATAGAGTTAATCAAGAAAATTATATCTTTGGAAATAAAAGTAAAAGCCTGAAGAGGAATTATATTCGGTCACATTGCACAGTCAAAGCAAACAGTTAGCTATTTTTGTTTTACAAAATAGATATTAGGATCGACAAAATCCTACCTGCATCTAAGAAACTAAAAGAATTTCTATTTATTTGATAGTATAATTATTTTTTTTATATATATGGATTCTCAAAATGAGCTATAAATTATCATTAGAAAAAAAAAGGGTCTCCATCGTCTACTGGTTTTTCAGTCTAATACAATGCACCCGTGGACGTTATGATGGCATCAATTATGGCGCCATACCAACAGTAATGTAATTAAGTCTTAGAGAGAGAGAGAGAGAGGGAGAGAGTTGGAGATTATTCTTAACAAGGAAGTCACAAGGAAAACATTTAAACATTTGCTAAGAATTGCTTACAATATGACCCAATGTGATCTAATCTGTAGATTTTACGTCTATTCTTTGTTTCTTATTTTTTTATTATTTCTCGTCTTTTCTACGATTTTTCATATTCTTTCTTCTATTTTAGTGTTCAAATTGAAAGGAAAATACTATACGAGGGTTTATTGCACACCTTAATTCAAGTGCCGCAAACAAATTTTCACGAATGCAATGATTCTCTCTCTCTCTCTCTCTCTCTCTCTCTCTCTCTCTCTCTCTCTCTCTCTCTCTCTCTCTCTCTCTTAATGCATTTCTTACTATTTCGTCAAAGTCAGGAACTGTGAGAAGTCGCCCAAAGACAAACCTCCGAAAAGGAGGAGGTCCGAGAAAGGACGTCCTTCAGGAGCAGCTGACATCCGAGATGGCCCGCAATGGCCCGTTTCCATTTCTCTAAGAATCTCCACTCGCTCTTTATTGTGGCCGGTGTCAGGGTGCAAGGAATAAAGACAGCACCGAAATCAAGATAGAGATTTTTATGCACGGCTTTAGTCGGCGACGTTTGGAAAGACATCTCCACTTGAGCGTCTCAAGGGCGTCCCCGGCAGGAGAAAGAAAAAGCCACCGAAATTCAATTTTCCTACCCGGAAGAAATCGTATCTGATCGGGTTTTGTCTGGCTGTTGGGGCTCCTGGATGGGATTGCCTTCTTTAACCATGGGCGGGTGATGGGTGTCCTTGCATGTTCTGATAATGGGGGTGATGAAGGGAAATAATATTCCATTTAACCTATAACCGTCAAGTCAAGCTTATAGGTGATTTATTGAACATAAATGAAATAGAGGTTTGACGAGATTTTTAAAAATAAAATAATACATCATTTATTTCTTTTTTTTATTAAACGAGGAATGTCACTGTTAAGCAATAGAAGGTAATTTACTTTAATTATATTGACAGGTAAAAGAAGGTAGTGTACTTATGTACTTTTCATTAGTAGAGGATAACTTCCAAAATCTTAGGGCATATGCAGTCACATTACATAGCAGAAAGAAAAGACTACTGTGGACTCCTACTTTATACTTGAACAGGTCATACCTCTTCTGTTTAAGTATCAGAAAACTGAATGTTCTCAACGGAACATATTAAAACCAACCAAATATTAGTTCACTTTGCAAAGCCATAGGGCACAGGTAACTCTCTCCTTTCATTATGACAAAATATTGGAATCGCCAAAACACACTTAATACTGAAAGAACTATAATAATTTCCCTTTAGTGGATAATGAATGTTTTCTTTTTTTTCTAAAATAAATTCTCGAAATGATTCATGAATTATCATGAGGAAAAAAAAAAAAGTCTCCATCATCTGCTGATTGTTCACTGTAATACAATGCTCCAGTGGACGAAATGATTACATCAATTATAGCACCATACCGACAGTAATGTAATTAAGTCTTCATTTTGTTCCAGGGAGAGAGAGAGAGAGAGAGAGAGAGAGAGAGAGAGAGAGAGAGAGAGAGAGAGAGAGAATGCTGTGCAAGGAAAAGTCACAACAAACATTCAAACGTTTGCTAAGAATTAGATATACCATCTGCCCACGTGATCTAAAGCTTCAGGTTTTATATGTATTTCTCTTAGTGTTACGGCAAATTCAGGAATTGGGAGAATTCCGCTAAAGAGGAACCTTCCGAAAAGGAGGAGGTCCGAGAAGGGACGTCTTTCAGGAGCAGCTGACATCCAAGATGGCCCGCAATGGCCCGTTTCCATTTCTATAAGAAGCTCCACTCGCTCTTTATTGTGGCCGGTGTCAGGGTGCAAGGAATAAAGAAGGTACCAATCAAGAGAGAGATTTTTATGCGCGGCTTTCGTCGACGGCGTTTGGAAAGACGTCTCCACTTGAGCGTCTCAAGGGCGTCCCCGACCAGAGCAAGAAAAAGCCTCCGCCACCGAAATTCATTTTTCCTTCCTGGAAGAAAACGTTGATGGTCTGGTTTTGTCTGACTGTTGGGGCTCCCGGATGGGATTGAATTCCTTAAAGGCTTCCATACACTGAACGATTGTCTGAACGGCTGTCTGAACGATTGTCGTTATCAACCCACACACACATTATTCAGACAGTATGAACGATCTCCGCACCGATTTCAGTCTGAACAAAGATTTTGTCTCGAGAAGACATGGCATCATCTCTAGAAGAGACGAGCGATAGCGTTATATCGGCAGACAAACCCATTCATTGAACGATTTGTGTATGACAGACTTCAAGTCGTAAGCCAGCAACCTGGTCGTGACAGATTCCTTCAGACAAGAAGCTCCGCCCACTTTTGCATTCAGACAGGCCCATACACAGTGTTTCTGCGAACGATACAGACAGTCGTTCAGACAATCGTTTAGTGTATGGGGGCCTTATCTATGAGCGGGTGATGGGTTTCTGTGCATGTGGTTAATTACAGGGATAATGATGGAAATAATATTCCATTTAACCTTTAACTCTCCCGTCAAAGTTGTGTGATTTATTAGAGATGCATGAAATAGATGTCTCGACATGGGTAACATTCAGCGATTTTTTGTGCGAAATGATGCAGCACCCGCCCCTTCCCCCCCCCCCTTTTTTTATCCTATTAAACAAGAAGTGTCACCAATAGCCGATAGAAGGTAAGTTATAATTTTATTGACAATGCTTAACCGGGGAAACGCCACTTATATCTAAAAATATATAGAATAGAATCAGATCGATAAAGTAAAAGCAAAGTTTGGAGAGGAATAGTATCAGGTCACTTTCCATAGTCAAGAAACGGCAACTATTTTAATATTATCAAATATTAGGATTGGCAAAAGCACCTAAAACTGAGGGAACTAAAAGGATTCCGTTTATTCGACAATGAATTGTCCTTTTTTAAACTTAATTCTCGCAATGACTCATGAATTATCATTAGAAAAAAAAACTCCATCATCTGCCGATTTTTCAGTGTAATACAATGCTCCAGTGGGCGAAATGATTGCATCAATTATAGCGCCATACCCTCATACCGACAATAATGTAATTAAGTCTTCATTTTGTTCCAGAGAGAGAGAGGAGAGAGAGAGGTGCGCTTGGAAAAGCACAACAGACTTAAAAACATTTGCTAAGAATAAAAAAAATAGTTGCATCGTATGCCTATGTGAGTTGAGCTCCAGTTAATTATATTCATTTTCTTTTGCATCTCATCTTGGTTTTTTTATTTCTCGTCTTCTTTCCACTTGTTTGCATCTTATCGTCTTTTTTCAGTCCTCGATTGAAAAGGAAATACAATAAAAGCGATTTTTGCATACCTCAATTATTCAGGTTCAGCAAACATATTTTCATGAATGCAGTGATACTCTCTCTCTCTCTCTCTCTCTCTCTCTCTCTCTCTCTCTCTCTCTCTCTCTGAAGAGGACACACCCTCAGAATATTATCTCTGCCACGAGTTTCGAGCCAAACACGACTAACTTATGTTGATGAACTTTACCGGAATACATCCGGGAAGTGTCATACTTATGGACGTGGCTTGTCTCTCTGGTTAAGATAAAGCAGGTAATCATTGCTCATTATGATTTTGATTTATCAAAACTTTATCGAATAATATTCAAAGAAAAATATCGGAAATTAGTTCAGTATTAAAATAGGGTTTCGAGTGTTTTCCAGATTTTGATCGGATAAATGAAGTGAAGTACAATTTCTTTACGAGAGTAGGAAATATTTAGAGGAAATGTTGCTGATTTTTTTAAAGTCTGTGTCCTATTATCCTCTCAAACAACCAAGGTTCATCTTGGCGATTATTCAGACATTATATATATAAGGTTCATCTTGGCGATTATTCAGACATTACATATAAGGTTCATCTTGGCGATTATTCAGACATTATATGTAAGGTTCATCTTGGCGATTTTTCAGACATATATAAGGCTCATCTTGGCAATTATTCAGACCTTATATATAAGGTTCATCTTGGCGATTATTCAGACATTATATATATAAGGTTCATCTTGGCAATTATTCAGACATTATATATATAAGGTTTATCTTGGCAATTGTTCAGACATAATATATATACTATATATATATATATATATATATATATATATATATATATATATATATATATATATATATATATATAAAAGGTTCATCATAGCGATTATTCAGACATTATATGTAAGGTTCATCTTGGCAATAATTCAGACGTTATATATAAGATTCCTCTTGGCGATTATTCAGATATTATATATAAGGTTCATCTTGGCGATTATTCTGACGTTATTTATAAAGTTCATCTTTACGATTATTCAGATATTATATATAAGGTTCATCTTGGCGATTATTCAGACGTTATTTATAAAGTTCATCTTTACGATTATTCAGATATTATATATAAGGTTCATCTTGGCGATTATTCAGACGTTATTTATAATGTTCATCTTGGTGATTATTCAGATATTATATATAAGGTTCATCTTGGATGATTCAGACATTACATAATTCACATTGGCGATTATTCAGACTATTATTTATAAGGTTCATCTTGGCGATTATTCAGATATTATATATAAGATTTATCTTGACGATTATTCAGACTATATATAAGGTTCGTCTTGACAATTATTCAGACATTATATATAAGGTTCATCTTGGGCGATTATTCAGACAATATAAGGTTCATATTGACTATTATTCAGACATTAAATATAAGGTTCATATTGGCTATTATTCAGACATTATATATAAGGTTTATCTTGGCGATTATTCAGAAATTATATATAAGGTTCATCTTGGCGATTATTCAGACAATATAAGGTTCATATTGACTATTATTCAGACATTATATATAAGGTTTATCTTGGCGATTATTCAGACATTATATATAAGGTTCATATTGGCTATTATTCAGAAATTATATATAAGGTTCATCTTGGCGATTATTCAGACAATATAAGGTTCATATTGACTATTATTCAGACATTATATATAAGGTTTATCTTGGCGATTATTCAGAAATTATATATAAGGTTCATCTTGGCGATTATTCAGACATTAAGCCCAATAAGAACTTTCTTCAACCACGGCCCCCCCCCCCCCAGCCCCTCGTCCTCTTTCTCTCTCCCGTCTCCCCCACTTCTCTATCTCCTGTCGTCGTCTGGTCGCTTTTGCCGTCTGAAAGCAAAACCGGAACGGGCAGAATACCGGGAATTCCAGTCGGTGGTTCCGGATAACACGATTCCGCACAGAACACTAAACAAATTTACCCCTAAATATATCTGCCGTCGTTTTATTACTTTGAAATTCCGTAAGGACGGCATCCGCGCTCTTTTACACTGTGGCGTGAAGACGGGGCTATACCTCTTTTGATCTAGCGTGCGGGATTGCTGAGTTTCACAAAGGATTTTGATCTCTATGTCTTTAGGGGTTAAAGCCACCGATGCCCACAAATTGTCCCTGTGTGGCTGGTGATACACGGATGAAAATTCTGATAGAATCAAGAGCGCTTGTGAACGTATTCCTGAAGTGTGAGTCAGGTTGACGTTCCCTTGAATGTTTTCATGTCCATCCACAGCGGACGTCTCAATAATAATAATAATAATAATTATCATCATGAAATTAGCGTCCGTTTTAACGTTCTGTTTCTTCCTATAAGTATAAAGCTTATAAAGCAGCAGCTAGGTGGCTAGCGCCTCTTCTTTGAATCTCTCTCTCTCTCTCTCTCTCTCTCTCTCTCTCTCTCCATGGATTAAAAGTGCCTAATGTATACTATGTCCAATTCGTGGTATTGGATATATAAAAGTAATTAAAATTGGCAAAAAAATCGTTCTTAGTGTGTTTTTATTTTCAAACATATTCTTAATTTTTTTTTTTTTTTTTGACATTTCGGTCGTTTTCTTTACATGTTTTTATACATGAAAATTTAAATGGTTTATATGCCAATCTTTCTCTCTCTTCCTTTATCTATCTTTATGTTTATCTATCTATCTATCTATTTGTCCGTTTGTCTATCAATTTAGCTATCTGACTCCTTTTTATTATGATCTCTCGAGAGCAAACTAAGGAAATGGAGAATTCGGGCAAAGACCAACCTTCCAAAAAAGTGGAAAACCCACGAGAGACTCTTGGTCAAGAGCAGCCAAAGTCCGAGATGGCCCTCAGTGGCCGGTTTCCACTTCAGTAAGATGTCCCACTTACTCTTTATCACGTTCGGGGTCAGCGTGCAAGAAGATAAAGTTAGCGAGAAGAGCAAGGTAACGATTTTCACTCGTTGTTTAGTCCTTGAAGTACCTAAAGACATCTCGTTGAGCTTTGAGAGATATATTTGACACAATAGTCAGTAAACACTTCCACATCTAAAATAAGTTTTCCTTTTCTTATTTATAAGTCCTCGGTCACGGTCTGCTTATACTTTGTTTTTTTTTCATCTGTCCATCCGCCTGTAGTGTTTTCACATGGTAACACTGCTTCGCGGGCTTTAAATAGTTACGCTGTGTAAATTTTAGGTAAATAAAAGGGTATTTGGGTGTACATTTGCAACTGAAAAGCGTTTTAATACTTTATTGTACGCGAATTACACCGTTAATATTCGAAATAGGATATTGTTATTATTGTTGAATGTAAGCTGAATGTGACTATCTAAAGCCGCGGACGCAGTGTTACCATACACAAACACCACAGGCGGCTGGACAGAGGGAAAAAACCGAGTATAGTTAGACCCCTAGAGCAAATTTTCGGATGGGATTGCTTTCTTTACTATTGGTGAGGTGTCATGTGGATGTTGATGATGTTCGTTAATTTTTCCATGTCGGTGTAGCTGGTCAATTTTCTATCGGTAATTGCAATGGGTGTCTGGTTATGTGCCAATATGTCCAGAAAATTGAGTATCTACTCTTATAATTCTTGAACGATGGAATGACATTTACAGGCAATAAGCGATCCTATAATCGTCTGATCAATCAGAAGATAAAACTAGTAGACTGTCTTGTCATATTAGGTTGTGTTCTGTATCCACAAAAAATAAGTTGTCGTGGAAATATGCATAAGAACTTGAACAGGAAGACCCGGATTTCATCTTAGTATTTGATTGCAATGATCTCAGCTCGAAAGATTATAGGGAGCGAGTATATATAGGTCAGGTACCACAGTCCTACGTTACATTCTAAGATGACTTACTCA
>NC_061087.1:81731659-81741659 GCF_015104395.2 Macrobrachium nipponense
GTCGTCTTATTACCAGCGCCGTATCTATACTCTCCATTTGTCCACCCGCCTGTGGTGTTTGAGTATGGTAACACTGCGTCCCGGGCTTTAGATAGTTACGCTATGTGTAAGTTTTAGGTAAATAAAAGGATATCTGGGTGTACATTTGCAACTGAAAAGTGTTTTAATAATATACTGTATGCGAATTACACCGTTAAATTTCGAATTAAGATATTATTATAATTGTTGAATGTAAGCTGAATAACTATCTAAAGCCCGGGACGCAGTGTTACCATGCTCAAACACCACAGCCAGATGGACATACGGAAAAAAACAGAGTATAGTGTGGAAGATATTCCATGCATAAGAGGGGAACATTGCCACCAACCAGATTCATCAAAGGTTGAGGTGATAGAAAAAGCCGTAGTTACCGCAGATGTTCCACGCAAGATTAATCAGGATGAGGTACAAATGTTAAGTCAAGAAGCGGGAACGAATGTTGGTTCAAATAAAAATTTAGCCGCTATTATCAACAGAAAGCGAAGACGTGTTCACCACTCACTTCCAGCACCAAGTTCCAGAAATGGATTTGTCCTACCTTTATAATATACTGTTACTTCTTCAGGAGGAAAGTTTCTTCTATTTGACTCAGGTGTGGAAGAACGAAGACAGGATTCTAGTTTTGGGACAAAACGTATGATTGAATGAATGGCTCGATACCAACACTGGTTTATTGATGGGACTTTTAAAGTGTGTCCGGATATCTTTCACCAACTTTTAACAGTTCATGTGTTAGTGCAAGATAGTTTCACCCTGCCTATATGGATTATTGCCAAACAAGTCTCGAGGTACTTACCGCAGGTTTTGGGAAGGCTTAAGAAACAACACCGAAGAGTATAATGATATGCAATTGCCGCTTTACAATAATCGCTTAAATAGGCAATCGCTTAAATAGGCTTATCGCTTAAATAGGCAATCGCTAAAAAAATAGCGCTCAAATAAAAATCTCTCTTGAGAATCGCTAGCGGCGTGAGGCTAGTAACTTCATTCTAAAACAAATTTGCAGATTATATAATGTACATATATATATATATATATATTATATATATTATATATATATATATATATATAGTATATATAATATATATATTAATATATATATATATATATATATATATAATATATTATATATATATATATATATAATATTAATGTATATATATATCTATACTATATATATATATATATATATAACATATATATATATATATATATGCATATATACATATATCTTTATGTTTATATATATTACTTACCTACCAATACTTACCTATATATATATATATATATATATATATCTATATATATATATATTAACATATACCTATCTATGTTTGTATGTATGTGAGGTTGCATGTAGCGTATTTGACACAGATGAGGAAGATAACATATGATATGTCAAATTATTTGTTAGATTGTATGATAATTTATGACATGTGTGCTTTAGTTGTGTTTTAGTTTATTGGGTTCGATCCGGATGCAAGTTTTGATACATATCTCCATTACTCACGTGATTGCGTGTTTATTTCTAAAGCAGCGATTATTTTCCAGCGGCAGAAAATATTTAATTCTTCGGTATTACGAAAAATTATTTGCAAACTACAAAACGATCTACATTATAATGAATAGGAAAAAAGTTTCCACTAATTCCTCAAATTTGTTAAATGCCACGGCAATCCTTTTCTCATTCTGGCAGCATGAAAAACAGAAGCGCTTCAAATCCTCAGAATCGGAGGAAGCCTTCAGTCCTAATACAGAACGACAGAGGAGATAATGCGTCGAAATTCTGTTGTATAGATCTACTGCAAACCAATAGCCCGGTAAAATCGGGCCGATGCAGTCATACCAGATTTGGCCCCGGTGCTTTCACGCTAACCCAGTGTTCCGTTCGGCCGAGCGCATTGGAGCCACGCTGCGTAATATTTGGCAATAATGTCAGTGTAAATTTACCCGCTTCCCTGTCTCTGTGTTTGTCCGCCCGCTCGCCGCTTGATCGTGGAAGATCATTTTTGAGGGACGGGATTGACTTCAGCTGTTTGCCTTCGCCGGCGATAAGCTAATTGGTCGTTCTGTCTCTCTTGTATGGAATTCAAGAATGATTTTTCAGGGATATTTAGGGACAATATTTTGAGGGTCACTGAATCTCAAAGGCCACTCACTTTGATCAGTCTTTGATCCCTTTGCCCTCAGAGAATGGAGTTCCAGTCCTTCCTCTGTGCTTTGCGAATCATTTAACATGTCTGTCTCATTCCTTTAGCGCCCAAAGATATTTAATTCTCTGGTGGAGACACAAAAAGTATGGATAATTAATGGGCAGCATTTCATATATTTTCTAGATTAACGAAAAGCGGATTTGTCTTTAAAGTCTACCACGTTGCAAGACGCCACCTTTATTTATATTATTTTAAAGCTTTCTTGGCAACCAACTGAAAATATTGTTAACTAAAAGCTGATGTAGGCAAATACTTTTATACTGAGGACTTACATTTAATTTTTAAAATTCTATGTATGCTGTCTCCTACAGTATAAGGAATAGTTTCCCACAGGTTGACACAAGATGTAATGGTGTTGTTATCCCATTTTATTTCGCTCATTACTATTTGACTTTTTCGAGAGGATTGTTCTAAGTACGATATATATTATTGCTTTTGTTAATACCAGTCAAATAGTTTTGTAATTTCGATCCAGCTAACCTCGGGGTTGATGATTATTTCATCTGAATATTCCTGATTCTCATATTCTTTAAAACTTTCTATAAATATTGCAGTCCGTCGAAATTGACAATTATTGCGTGTTATCGGTTATTCCGTATTAAAATGTAATCTTCAAAAAGAAAAAAAAAAAACAATTGGAACCCACTTAGCATGAAGAGCTCGGATGATGGAAAAGAAAAATACATTAGCATTGATTTTGCCACTGCTTTTATGAATCGGTGTTTATGTAGCTGCTTTCGGGGGATTTACTTATGCGCTCCATTTAATCTCGAACAAGTTTTTATCCGAAAGCCGTAACGTTTGAATAGGAAATGAAATGCAAAACTTCAGTGCGTGAAATGGAAAATAAAGTAATAGTGTTTTTCTTTCTCTTTTGTTTCTACCCGTTGATAATGTGTAGGTCTAAAATTCAGCAGTCATATTGTTTTCGTTTTCCGCTGCAAGTACAGAGTATATCGCATATATTGTTTTCGTTCACTGACAAAATAAGCAAAAATGAATATTCATTGCTACGAATAATGATCGTTCTTAATAGTAGCCTGTATATCTGAAGTGTACTGAATATCCTGTATGATGTGTATTCTAGTATATGCTAAACCGAACGACTGTGCTTTTCCAGGAACAATATTTTTCCCTAATCTCGAGGATCTGAGAGAGATCATCAAACGTCCCTCTCGGCTCCAGGAACATCTTAAGCGTCGCTGTTAACCCCTGTCCTTTTTCTCTCCTTTTCCTTTATGAGTTTTCTTTGGACTCTGGATAGAAAAGGACGTTAGATTGACGTTCCCATCGACTTGTTCTCCTAAGGAAACCACTAACACTCTTGACATATTCTTCAATTATTCTTCGTCTTTACCTATTCTTTATGCAATCCTTCCGTTTCTCGCTGCTCATAGCACCATTGCTTGTGATCCCGAGGACCTAAGCTTATGACAAGCCGTATGACTGAGGTGTTTGCTGATGTGATGGCGGCGTGTATCCCTTTGCCAGGAAATAGTAAATAAATAGATGGATAGATAACAGCCGTCAGTTAGCTCATAAATTGTCGTGCATAGGTTCGAATCCCACCAAGGTTTTCGTCAATAACTCTATCCTGAGATTTAAAGCCTGTTAGGACGGATTGATTCCAACATTACGAGGAACCGACACCAGTAGACCCCATATCCAAAACCACGGACAAACACATATACATATGAATGTATGTATGTATGTATACATATGTGTATGTATATATATATATATGTATAAATACATATATGAGTATACATTCAACGAATATAGCTAGATATATTGCAGTGTCAATACATTTCATAAATCAATCAAGGGCAGAAAACTCCAACTCCCCCCCCCCCCCCCCCCCCCCAAAATTTAAGTGATCCGCTTGTCAAATTTCACATAATTTTCCTTACATCGTTATCTTTTGCTTTTTCCTTTCTTTTCTGTTCGTGCTTATTCCAATCGCTCAGGATACCAAATAATTAAGCGAACGGGAGATGGAAGGACGCCAATTTTGCCTGCAGAAACAAATTTTGGAAATTAGGAAGATGATCTTATGGAAATGTATGCAAGGTTAACCAAATTCTCGTATAATGATAAATTTGATAATTTATTCATTTAATTGTCGTTCACTTGTCTAATCATTCAGCTTGAAATTATAACATTTACGGATACATTTTGTGCAGCCACTGAATTGTTGCATAGAAATAACAATTAATAATTCATTCAGCCACCGGGTTTTCAATCGTCATTTCCTCATTTGAATACTACTAACTTAATTATCTCTCAATATCATTGACTTTCGAAGCTATGACGTCACAGAATAATGCGCACAGTCCCGTAAATAATCATTCATTAATTTACATTATTTTTCCAGTTTTGATCCTGAAGTGGGAATTCATCGCCTCAATGTCGACAAACTTTTGAGAAATGGACAGATTTTATCATGGCCTCAACACCACACAAAGAAAAGGCAGGTCATATGCACGAACAAAATAGCAAGCAACGCTGGGCGAAAGACAGCCACAACGAAAGGCCGAGCAAACAGACAGACAGACAGACAGGGAAATAACAATCTCCAACATCTGCGGCTCATCTCTTGAGAAGGCAATTCATGGAGGAAAATCGCATCTTATATGACAATTACCTTGTTATTTTTCTCTTCTTTTAACCTCCAACATCTTTCAATCTTTTAAGAGGTCCTTTTCCCCTCCCCCCTCCACCACGCTGAGGGGGCTACGAAACACTTTCGGGGGAGGGGGAAGAAGGGAGGAACTGGGAGGAACCAGGAATGGGTGAGGGGTGAGGGGTGAGGGGTGAGGGGTGAGGGGAGGTCGTAAAAGGCGCAGGACATGTATTACTTCTCAGTCTTTTAGAAGAGGTTTCTTTTTTTTCCAACGATCTTTTGGAGGGACAAAGACTGGGTGAAATGGGAGGGAACATGAAGGGATTAGGGGGGGGTAAAATGGGGGGAGGGGAAAGGGGAGGGGTAGGGGTAGGGTGTAACGCCATAAAGGGGAGCGGGACAAGCATTACGTCTCAGTCTTTTTCTGGATATTACCGACATGCGAGTGGAGGGAGGATTACCTCGGCAGCGCAAAAGTTGCCTCGCAACTTTCCGACGCAAAGCCTCCTCGGCTTATTTGCCTCGGCCACTTAATGTCGGCACTTGTCATCTTAACGATGAGTGTTACGTTGATGCCATTCTGAAATATTTTATTTGACTACGACCCTTATAATACCCTTTTGCGAAAGCTTATTGCAGTTTGCCCCCGGCGTGTAATGGGTCGCTGTTTTGTGTTATGGGGTCAGACATAGGCGCATTACTCTCATCGCTTTGTTGTTTTAGCCTGTTAAAAAGATATGGCTTATGGTAAGAGGGAGGGAGGGAGGGAGGGAAGTTGTGGAGGCGAGGAGTAGGAGGACGTAGAGGGAGGTAGAGGTGGGAGGGAGGGAAAGGATGGAAAGATGTGGTGGCACTGTGCCAGCCAAAGGCACCGCCAACGCGAAATGGCTTTAGAGCTGCAGGCCACCACTGAACGGATGGATGTTGAGGATGTGTACGCAAACGAGATGAAGGATTCCTGATCCTCTGCATTTGCTTGTTTTTTTCACAGGAATATTCATTAGAACAACACCAGTCGTTGACGTGGACTAACTAAGGGACTTGAATTGTGATAAGGATAACTAGATCCTTATTCGTAACTATGTACACTTCGGAATCATTTATCTTACAGAAAAAAACTCTGCTATTGAATAATTCGTAAAATTTAGCACTATGGAAAACTTGACTATTTGCCACGAAGCAGAATGTTATAACTGAGAAATTCGTTGAAGGCTACTGCTTTTAGGTCTGTGAATTTAAACGAAAAGAGTGTATAACATTTCGAGATTCTACGAATCAACAATTATATACAGTAGGGACTTCTTCGATAAAAGGTTTCACCCATTCGAATCAAATCGAGACTATCAGATAAAAGACGCATGAAATTAATCTAGACCTACATTAATTCTCTCATAATCTGATGACAATACCTGAAAAGGGAATTGAAAAAAAGGTAAGAAAAACAATTATGAAGTTTCTCCTATTGGGAATGCTGAAGCCAATGAAAATTGTCACCACCCAACAATACCTGGAAACCCAGGAGAGCCTGACATGATTTTAGCTTTACATATCTTAATTCCGCACAAGGATAAAGATCAGGGAGGATTCCTGCTATCTGTACATCAGCAGAGACCCTGAATGCTTAGTTTCCAACCTTATTTCTTTTAAAACCTTGAGAGCATGGCGTCATCTGAAGGCAGCTCTTTGAGATGTCAATTCTCTTATTCTATTTGGAATTGTGCTAAAGTGGACAGTTATCTTATACTCTCTCTCTCTCTCTCTCTCTCTCTCTCCTCTCTCTCTCTCTCTCTCTCTAACGTTATTGCAGCATAAGAATGATACCGCACGCGAGACATAATGGAATTGTGCTAAAGTTGACTGACCGTTGCATCTTGATTAAATTATCATGTTTTTGGATATTGTTTTATACTCAGGTGTTGTTAAGTTCTGTCTGTTAAATGTTATCAAGTGTATGTTGATTTTTAGTGTCCATTCACTAAATGTTGATGGCTTTCCAGCTGTCTATGAGAATGACCTTATATATATTGTTTTTGGAATATGAGCGTATTTTCAATGAGGTGGATCAAATTATGACCTCTGAAATAATAATAATAATAATAATAATAATAATAATAATAATAATAATAATAATAATAATAATAAAGCCATCACTTCTTAACTGCTACTCCTAACTCTGGAACTTATTAGATAAGTTTAAAGTAATTCATATGATTAATGACTTCTGAAAACCACTGCATGGGTAACTCAACACGAAACTGATACATATGAACATATGAAATTATCATTCATTGAAAAATGTCAAGAACACTGTACTTTTAATATTGTTGTGAAAATTCTCCAGCAAGTTGAAAATCTATTACAGACTGAAATCTCACATTCCGATTTGGTAAACCAGTTTATAAATTAGTGTTAGATGAGAGGAGGGCAGATTGATAGATAGATAGATAGATAGATAGATAGATAGATAGATAGATAGAGATTGTCTGGCTGTGAAATGGGATTGAATCATTAGGTCAAATCTTCAGACCTATTTCTCGAGAAATTTAACAGACGATTCCGAGAAATGTTTCAGTGAAAACTGAAAATTCAATAAAATTTGTCTTCTCCCGGAAAATCCTCGTGCAAACGCATTCCGCAAAACAATTACCAAGACAACAAACGTTCTTATTTGCCCTAATTAGGAACGTTTCTTGTATGGCATTCTCATTCCGTTTCAAATACCTTTCATTTTTCCCCCATAAAACAAAGGGTTGAGAAAAACGAGGAGACTTAAAAGAAGGAAAAGAGGATTAGACACAAAAGGAGGGAAAAAGTGAGCAGAGAAGAAGCCTTTAATCCATTTAATTATACTCGCATTAGAGGGATTATAAATCAAAGAGCCACGCCATTTCTTTCGGGAGGAAAGAATCTTGTCTGGAAATCCGGTGATGAGATGTCTTGCCTACCAAGGAAAACGCGTGAGCAAGGAGCAGTCATCTCAGCCGTTTCATTATGTATCGCGTGCGGTATCATTCTCATGCTGCAATACGGTTGAGAGAGATTGAGAGAGAGAGAGAGAGAGAGAAAAACATAATTGATTAGTTTGGTTCTGTGATCTGATATCACAATTCCAGTGATCACGAACTGAATTGGAACGAATGAGTTTTTGTTACAAAAGTTCATACCACCTTCCATGTCTTCAGTCTCTGTAATTTATTATTAATGCGATGAAATCTGTCAATACAAAATCACATTTTCAAAAGAACAACAAATAACAGATTTAAAGATCCCTATTGAGGTATACAGATGACCTTCTCCAAACACTACGAATAAAGGGTAATTGCCCCTTATACCGGCATCTGTAAAAAAATAAATAAATAAAATTTTCCTGGAGTGGATTATTCAACCATCAAATGTTCACTGTTAAGAGCCATCAGAGTAGGGTTTTATATCAACAGTCATCCTATCGGTAGGTGTATAGTAACTGTGCCCTCTACTAGCTCCCCGCAGGGGGTTAATGCCGTCAGGGCAACTCACGGGGTGCACTGTAGGCATTACTAAAGGTTCTTTGTAGTGTCCTTCCGGCCCCTAACTGCAACTCCTTTCATTTCTTTTAATGTAACTCCATTCTCATGTAATCTTTCTTCCTTCTTGCTATCAACCCTCTCCTAACAACTCTTTCATAGTGTAACTGCGAGATATCCCCCTGTTACAGCTTTCAAACCTACCTACTCTCAATTTCCTTGCCAGTGCTGAATGACCTCATAGGTCCCAGTGCTTGGCCTTTGGCCTATTCTCTGTATTCCATTCCAATCTTTACTAACTGACAAAGTGGTTCCCAGCAACTGCCATATTCCAGAGGGTGTTTGACAGGAATTTAGCATTTTCTGAAGACTGCCGAGATTCTCCTGTAAGTGCTGCCTAATATCAGGACTACTATGAGATTCACAGCCACTATCCTGGTATTTTTTCCGGAATGAAATTTTATCACCGTACCTGACAAAGATGACACTTTGTCACAGGGTATCTTACATCCCTATCTAATTTTTTACTGTAATCTGTATTACGAAAGTTGCATAATTCTGGTGATTATAAGAGTAACATCGGCTTCTTGTAGACATCGACAGCAAACTCAGAGGAATATCTTTCGAAGATATAATTACGTAACTTATGACGTCACTAACTTGCCTCCTCCTCGATGGATAATTGGCTATTCGTGAAAAAGTCTCCACCTCTGCCAACAATGAAATGCAACCAATACTCCTTGTTTACACTTAGTAGTAGTAGAGTAGTAGTAGTAGTAGTAGTAGCAGTAGTAGTAGTATATAGGATTTATGCCATGAGGTCGACTGCTAGTATCCTTGAGGAAAAGGGTTTCCACAAGTAATTCGAGAAATTGCTTTCTGTCACTATTTCTCCATTGAAAAATTATATAATTAAAAATCAATTAACAAAGTGAAGAAAACTTTGGCATTCGTCGTAACTCCTTAGATATTTTTCATAATATGACAGTGACCATTGTAATAAATAAACAATTGCATGGGATTAGATTGCATTATAGAATTTAGACTTCAAGCCGAGCACTGAGACCTGTAGAGGTCATTCAGTGATGTATTATAATCCATAGCATTTTTTTTTTTTTTTTGTGGCAAAGCAAGTTTTAATGTTGTTCCGCAAGTTATGTTTTACCAGGAAATCAACAACAATTGCTTAATGGAGCATATATGATCATCTTTGTCCACCTTATGATAATCAACAAATGACGAAAACTTGGTAGCCTTGGATGTCCGGGTGTACTGTTTACACTAAAAAGGGCCCTATTATTCATTTACCTGTTCAAGCTTACGTAGGGTCTGCCACGGGCCTCCTCACTTCTAAACAATTAAGCAAGTCGAATCACAAAAGCTGTCCTGCAACTACGGGGAAAATGACTTATCATAGCCTTCATTCTTGAAGCCTTGACAAGGTGCGAATATTCATTCAGAATTTCAGAGACGACCGATGTTTGTAGTCATCACTTGTGGAAGGAGTCGGGACGTCATATGTTTAGGTCACGTATAACTTTAAACGCATACATTCAAGTGTTCCACCACTGGCTTCGGCTGCTTTATTTTACTCTTATGAATATACTTTTTCTAATATAAGT
>NC_061087.1:81751659-81766659 GCF_015104395.2 Macrobrachium nipponense
TGTTTCTGTGTGTGACGTTCCAAGCTGTAATGGGTAAGTCAATGTGCTTTAGCCAAAGTTATGGCTTGTCTCTTACTTTGATATTTTGTAAAGATGTTCTATTTCATTTAATCTTTTGACTTTGTCTTTACAATTGTGTGTGCTCACTAGTGTGTTCTCCTGTCTTTTAAACAGGCGGATCTAGTGGAGGGGACTAAGTGTCCTAGTGAGGGGACTAAGTGTCCTAGTGGAGGGGACTAAGTGTCCTAGTGAGGGGACTATATTTTGGAGGAGAGGTAATTGGTGTTTGACTATTACTGATTAAGATTATTAAATACCGGGGGGTTGTCTGTGAGACTTGAACTATGAATTATCATTCTATTAATTATCCTGTAAGAACCTGAATTATTCAATTAGTACTTTGCTTTGAATAAACGTATATTTTTGTAGCTCCGACTCTGATTTGGTGACCTTAGATAATGGAGTGGAGGTTGCGAGAGAGAGAGAGAGAGAGACAGAGAGACAGAGAGAGAGAGAGAGAGGAAGGCTATTGCCAGTGATCGCCTTGAGAGAGAGAGAGAGAGAGAGAGAGAGAGAGAGAAGGGACAAAACGTTACCAGTTCGCTTTCTGCTATGGCTAAATGCATACCAAATATGAAAATAGCGGGGGCAACGCTCCCGTTGTTAATAATGGTGGCAAGCGGTGGTCGAACGAAAAAGCCTTTTGTGAGATTGTGGAAAATTGTTAGATTTCAGTTACTAGGTGAGAGCGAATGAGAAATATCCGTCCGTTGACTGTGGTAATGGGAAGGGGAGAATTGAACTAGGCTCAGCATTTTGCCCAGTCAGTTAGAACTGAGAGCCTGTGAATGCGGTTCCCGAGACGTCTGCGTGTGTGTGTTAGCATGTTTGAATTGCGCAGATTCCGGGGTTTTCTTTCATTGTGAAGGGGTAAGTGTTACAAAGTGTTTTGTTTTGGGGGGGGGGGGGGCCTGGGTGTTTTTTTTAATAATTTTGTGAGTTGTGGGATCGGTTTAGGATACCACATTTTTTTTTTCCATAGCAGTAGAAAGGGATGTGTTTCTTTATCGGCACATATCAAAGGAGACGTGTTAGTATTTTTTTTAATACGTACGTGTATATGAATGGTTTTCATACATGCAAAACTGTTGCTTGAATTGCATTTCTTGGCTTGCAGACATAGAGCGCCCACTTTTTCTTATGCGGTGTCAGCGCAATTTCTGCTGAACCGACCCAGAGGGGTATTGCAAGGGGAAGGCGAATAGTGGTCTGCCTCGGGGGCATTGCTTGACCAGGAGAGTGAAGCTCTCTTTTTGGGGGGGGGTGGGGTGGGGTGTGAACTCCTTTTTTTTTTCTTTGTGTCGGGGCATCGGGGACGAGTTTGCCCTTGGATAAGGAAATTTCTAATGCCAAAGGACATCAGCTGATAACGATTGGTTGATATGTGACAGGCCCATAGGGTTTTTTTTTTTAGAAAGAGATTTTCTTTCTCTTGAGTGAAGAGAAAATGGGATGTGGTGTAAGTTTTCCTTATGCTTTGGAAGGCACAATTATAATGGGGACACTGATTATTTTTTTTTAATGGAGATTTGATTGGTGTTGGGGAGATTACTTTAAAATGGTGCTGAGTGGTGATGACTGATGTTGTCAGTTGGTAATTGCCGAGTGGTGGTGAATGGTGATGCCCGGTGGTGCTGACTGGTGATGAGTGCTGAATGATGATGATACCCGGGAGTGGTAATGGGATTGTAGTTGCCTGGTGATGGATGGTGTTGATTTTAGGGTGTGGCAATATTGATAAATATTGGGGAATGGAAATATTAATGCCCTTACTTGAGATATTTGCAGGAGAATTATTACTATGGAGGATTATTATTATTATTATTACTTGAGATATTTTACGGGAGAGGTACTTAAGTAGAATTATCATTATTTGAGATATTTCATGGGAGATTATTTTATAATTATTACAGATAATTATATTACGGAGAATTATTACAATGAATTATGGGAGAAGTTTTTGTGATTAATTATTTATTGAGTTCATGGGTGATGAATCTGGCTGAATTTTTGGTGAATTGTGCTGAATTTTGCTGAACTTCTGGTGAATTTTGTGCTGAATTTTTGTGAATGGGCAAGCACTAACATTGGTGATGTTTTTTATACTAATGCTGGTGATTTTTTTTATATACTAACATGGGTGTTGTAATGCTATCAAGGGTGGTGTTGTTTTGTTTTTGTTTTTTTTGGAATTTGGGAGGAACTAACGACACATTTTTTTTCTATTTTTTTATGAGTTCAGCAGGAAATTGCTTGACATCTGCGTGAGTCACGGGGATAGTTAACAGTGCCGTTGATTTTCTTTTTTCCTTTTTTTGGAGGTTAGCCATCGCTGACACAAGTCTTTTTATCATGGGCAAGTTTGAATTTTTCTTTTCTCTCCAGTTTGTGTGAATTTTTTTAATATCTCAGTTCGTGACTTGGAGTCATTGTGCGGGAATGTGTTTATAACTTCAGATGTTTGATGCTGCAGAGAGATTTATAGGAGAATTTTTTGCATTATTTTTATGCATACGTAAGGGCACTACATTTTTTTTCTGGATATTTGTGTTCCAGAAATTGTGGGTTTCTTGCACAATACCTTTGTTGTATTTGTGACAACTTTGCCATAGATAGGAAACCTGGCTAAGTTTCTAGTGGCCTATGTCGTAGTGCATATGGAGAAGTCTTTACTTAGACACTGAATTTGGAGTTTTGTTATGAGTTGTGGCACATTGGTGATTTTTTCTGTAATTTCCTGGACAATTTTATTTGCCAAGTTTTTGGCTTTTCTCAGCAGTTATGCTAAACAGAGTTTATAGTTTTTTACTATAACATTGAGATATAATTTTTGAGATATAATATTTTGGCCATTTGATATCTTTTTTTATTTTGGGGGGGAAATATTCCACAGTCTAGGTCTATGGTGGTGAGAGCTATGTTTAGTTCAATTATTTTGGAGCCATCTTTGTTGCAAATAGAGACATTTTTGAGGAGATATGGGGCAATATTTTTTTAGTGTGTCAGCTGGATGCTTTGAGTGCATTTTTTTGGAGATGGAGTTACATTTTTTATTATCCTGCTTGGAGTGTGATAATCTTTTTTGGAGACTTGTTTTATTCCACGGAGTTATTGGTTAGATAAAGGTGAATATTTTTTGTTACTGGAGTAGTGGTTTTATTAACACGTGGTTATTGGTGAAATAAGAGGGAATATGGTGGTGTGGTTATTAATTAAATGGAGGAAATATTTTCATCACTGGGGTGGTGTTATTTTTAAGATGGTGATATATGTATATATATATATATATATATATGGAAATGCCATTAATCTTTGGGGGTGACTTTTTTTGTGGTTATGATTTTTTTTAGTTAAATTCCTGGAGTTTTTTCGAGCCAAGGGAAGGGTTCTGTGTTTCTTTTTGGTTTCGTGACTAATTGGAGGCGAGTGGCATTACTGCATTACGAGTCCTATGGAGATGTTGCATTTTTATGTCCACCAGTGAGTTATTTTTGGAGGCATATAATTGCTGAATTGTGAGTTTATCGTAGATTTTTTTATCCCGAATAGGTGATCATTTTTTTTATATAATTGGGCAGAATCATGTGAGAGTTATGTCTTTGAAACAAATTTTGAACGCCTTAGTCATATCCTGGAGAAAATTTTGTGAAATGTGCTTACTTGGTGTCAGTATAGAACTTTTTTTTGAGAATCATGGGTTTCCGAAGTTGGAAGTCTGACTTGACATTTTTATGCTGCAGTTCGAGCACCTGACGTGTCCGCAGGTGGATTTTTGCTGAAGATGCTGTGATGAGTCCGGTGTGCTGACTCTTTTCCTCTAGTGGTGATTGTTCAGAGTTTTTGCAATATCTGGAAATGTTGACCATAGCATTTCATGAAAGTGCACTTATAAGAGGTTGCTTTCTGGCCGTGTCCGATAGCTTGAAAAGTTGCGATGGGAAAATTCCATAACTATGCATATTGCATTGTTGGGGAAAATGCGGGGTTATGTATATCATGCATATATTATGTGCTTTGTGATGGGGGAAGTTCACTTGTCATTATCTTTTTTTTATTTTTATTTTTTTTCCTTTTCCTATGAGAGATGTAATTGGGGATTGAGCTTTAAATAGCATTTCTTTTTGGACGGGAGATGTAATTTGTTGGGATTTGTGAATTGTATGATGGGCGTTTGACATTAAGTCTCATTGAAATTAATCATATGAGTAGTGAAGAGAGTTTTTACTGATTTTGTGGGTTGTTCAAATATCAGAGCTTGAGAGAACATTTTTCAGTGATCATTTTGGGTCTGGGCTTGTTACGTATTTTTTTTTTTTTTTTCTTGGGCTCATTACTTTTTTCTTTTTTTTTACTTGTGAGAATTTGAGAGTTTGAAATGTGAGTGCAGAAGTCCGTGGAGTTACTGTGAGTTTTGGATTGTGTGTGCTGGTGTATGAGTTTGGAGAATTAAGTTAGAGAACTTGATATTTATTTGTTGTCTTTGCAGAGTTGTGATAATGACTTATGATTCACGATTCAATGGTCATATTAATGGAGTTAATTGGGAGACGTTCAGTTAGTATTTTGGGAATTTTTGAGGTCATTATCTGACAGAAGTATGTCTGGGGTTAATTTTCTTTTTTAATTGACCGATGACTTGACTGACATACTTAAACACACCATAATCGTCGTTCCCCGACACTAGCAAGACGCCGTTGCAGAGATGTTGCTGTCGTTTGCCCAGGGTACTTAAGAGAGTTTCTATGAGTCTACAAAGTTCTACAGCGCTTTTGGGTCTACAGAAGCCGTTAGATGTCTTCCGCAGGGAGACGTTTCGCCTTCCTACAGCGTACTGCGTCTGTGAAGGCAGTTGCAGACAAAGAGCAATATTCAAGAATCCAGAATGAGAAAAGTTTATACACCCAATTGTTTTTGGAGATGAAGCGTGATATACATGACTTTGTACTGCCAGAGACGTGCAGTTATTACTATATCTTGTGTTTAATGAGCCGGCCAATGTGTTTTTTTTATATATTGAGCTGTTTTATGTGGCCTGCGGCTACGCTGGGGCTAGCCAGGAGGGTGGCCGAGCTAATCTGTAGTAAGGGGGAATGCACAGACTCATCATATTTAACTTCCCATGGAGACAGAGTCCAAGCGACAGCTTAAGAAAGCTGATAACTCTTTTCTGGGATGGTGTGATATTAAGATGCTTACTTAGCAGGTCAACGTTCGTTCTGTAGGTATGTGAGTTCGAGAGGTGACTTTTAAACTAGTTGAAAGCAGTTTCTGGGTGTGGACGAAGAGTGTGAATTCATCTGTACGTGTGTGCCTCTTTCGTTCTTAACGGAAGGTAACTAGGCAGAAGGATGGGGACAGCTGCAGGGAGAAAAGGCAGAATGCCGGGATAGCTCTGCGAAAATTATATTTGTTTCTGTGTGTGACGTTCCAAGCTGTGATGGTAAGTCAATGTGCTTTAGCCAAAGTTATGGCTTGTCTCTTACTTTGATATTTTGTAAAGATGTTCTATTTCATTTAATCTTTTGACTTTGTCTTTACAATTGTGTGTGCTCACTAGTGTGTTCTCCTGTCTTTTAAACAGGCGGATCTAGTGGAGGGGACTAAGTGTCCTAGTGAGGGGACTAAGTGTCCTAGAGGAGGAGACTAAGTGTCCTAGTGAGGGGACTATATATTTGGAGGAGAGATAATTGGTGTTTGACTTTTACTGATTAAGACTATTAAATACCGGGGGGTTGTCTGTGAGACTTGAGCTATGAATTATCATTCTATTAATTATCCTGTAAGAACCTGAATTATTCAATTAGTACTTTGCTTTGAATAAACGTATATTTTTGTAGCTCCGACTCTGATTTGGTGACTTTAGATAATGGAGTGGAGGTTGCGAGAGAGACAGAGACAGAGAGAGAGAGAGAGAGAGAGAGGAAGGCTATTGCTAGTGATCGCCTTGAGAGAGAGAGAGTGAGAGAGAGAGAGAGAGGAGGGACAAAGTGTTAACTGTTCCCTTTCCGCTCTGGCTAAATGCATACCAAATATGAAAATAGCGGGGGCGACGCTCCCGTTGTTAATATATATATATATATATATATATAATATATATATATATATATATATATATATATATATATATAAAAATTATAAGCCTTTTCTCGTAACTGCGATGACTCCTGAATAATTAGATAACAGTCAATGTCACATTTATTCTTCAACAGCTTAACCAGCACTAGCTGCTCCACATACCTAAAAAGAAGGATCATAAACATCACGTCGAAACCTCCTCACTATACACTTAGCCATTTGCCTTTGTCTTGCTCAAGCGATTGTGTGGCTGCAAAATTTTAACACAATGGTCATCAATATTTTTTTTCACACTTTTATTGTGTAACAAAAGCCCATTGCTTTATAGTCTTCCTTCGCTTGATGGGCACTACTGACCTCAGAGTGTCCTGGCACCAGCCGTAATTCTTGTATCTTTCCCTGTTTCGTTCCAGATAGGTATTATTCTCTGTATCATTTCTATTAGGTACTATTATTTGGATCATCCTAGATAAGTATTATTCTGTATCATTCCAGATAGGTGTAATTCTCTGCGTCATTTCAGATAGGTGTTATTCCAGATAGATATTATTATCTGTATCGTTCCATATAAGTGTTATTCTCTGTATCATTCCAGACAGATATCATTTGCATCATTCCACATAGGTATTATTCTCTGTATCAGTCGAGATAGATATTATTCTCTGTAATATCCCAGATATGGGAAATTCTCTGTATCATTCCAGACATATTATCTGTATTATGCCATATAGGTATTATTCTCTGTATCAGTCGAGATAGATATTATTCTCTGTAATATCCCAAATATGGGAAATTCTCTGTATCATTCCAGGCAGGTGTTATTATCTGCATTATTCCACATGGGTATTATTCTCTGTATCATTCCTAATAGGTGTTATCCTCTGTAACATTCCAGATATGTGGTATTCTCTGTATCATTCCACATAGGTACTATTCTCTGTGCCATTTCACTTAGACATTAATATCTGTATCATTCCATGTTGGTATTAATCTCTGTATCATTCCAGATAGGTATTATGCTCTGTATCATTCTGGATTGGTATTATTCTCGGTATCATTCCAGATAGGTACTCTCTCTATCATTCCAGATAGGTATTATTCTCTGTATCATTCCAGATAGGTATTATTCTCTGTATCATTCCAGATAAGGAATATTCCCTGCATCCAGATAGATATTACTCCCTGTATCATTCCAGATAGGGATTGTTATCACGTCCACCGCCTGACTCTTGGTAAGCATTATCGGACTGTCTGGACATAAAGATAAAACCTTATGGACTCCTTCCATTCGCCACATGAGATATTGTTGAATATGCTGGACTCTCTTTCTCTCTCTCTAGAGCTGGGCTGCTGCGCGTTCGTGGTATCCATTTTGCGAGTTCTGGGGCAATTGTTTATCACGGATGATATTGTTGGTGGATAAGCCAAATGAGTTACTAAAAAAAAAAAAAAAAAAAAAAAACAAAAAAAAAAAAAAAAAAAAAAAAAAAAAAAAAAAAAAAAAACTATGCTTTTGTTGCCAATGCGGTTGAAGAAAAGAAAATTTTCTCCTCTAAACGTTCAAGATAATTTTATATCTATACAAAGAGAAATATTTATAAACAACGCAAAGTAGAACATATGCATGTATTTGTGTGTGTATGCATATATAAGGAAATGGCTTTATGTACATATGTATATTGATATATTATACATATATATGTGTGTGTGTGTGTGTGTGTTTGTGTATATGTGTGTGTTTCATTCATCATGTACTTATACAAATTTATGGTAAAATACTACTGTAATTAATTGTCCTGTACCCAATAACGAATATCAGCGAAAAAACAGCATCCACCGGCAACTTCCCATCCTGGAGAATGCAATCAAAGACCCAGAATTCTTCATAACCAGAAGCGGAAGAAAGAGGTAACCCCGAACACACACACACACACACACACACACACACACATCCAGCCGCCAATGATAGCTGTTATTGGGGGCCATTAGAGCAAAAACAGACCGACCGACCGCAGCAGCAGAGCGGAGCAGACCAAGGCAATCGCGGTCACAAGTCACGGAGTGGAACAACAGGAAAAAGTTATTGGAAAGTGCCAACAGATTTAGCGCTGGATTTGCAACCCAGTGTAGCTGAGGAAAAGACAGCGAGAGGTTCCCGGCTGGGAAAGCCAACTGAGAGAGAATCGGAAAATGAACAGTTTCATATTATTATTATTATTATTATTATTATTATATTATTATTATTATTATTATTATTATTATTATTATTATTATTAGGGAAAAACTCTCTATCACGAGAGTATATATAATGTTCTAAAGGGTCCACAATAATACAAAGTGTAAAAAGTCCGTGTATAATTTTGAAGACTTTACAGAAAGCTTTCGAACCCTTCCCTGGGTTCATCTTCAGTCTCCAAAATTGATGAACCCAGGGAAGGGTTCGAAAGCTTTCTGTAAAGTCCTCAAAGTTATACACGGACTTTTTTACACTTTGTATTATTGTGGCCCCTTTGAACCATTAATATTATTTTTTTTTTTCTTGGAAGTAAACCCTCTTATAAACATGTTTTATCAAAAGTAATTGCTGCCTCAGCTGCGTTAATTTCATAAAGGTTCTTCTCTATTTTTCTGATAATTATTTTCTCATTGTTGCTTAAACTGCTGAGCAACGTGACATGCCAACCTTCGGTGCGTTGCTCAACCACCCAGTTTAAGCAACAATGAGAAAACAATAATTAGAAAAAGAGAGAGAATAGCCTTTATAAAATTTGATGCAGTTGAGGCAGCAATTACTTTTAATAAAATTATAATTATTATTATTATTATTATTATTATTATTATTATTATTATTATTATTATTATTATTATTATTATTATTATGGAAATATTAAAGGGATATATATATACGTGTTGGTCACTGAATATCAGAAAGCCAGAGGATGTGCACACCATTTATTATTATTATTATTATTATTATTATTATTATTATTATTATTATAATTCTTATTATTATTATTATTATTATTATTATTATTATTGTTGAAATATAGAAGGACATAACGTTTATGTATACTTGACAATTAGAAAGACAGGGAGTGGACAACCAATTTTTTTTTTTTTTTTTTTTTTTTTTTGCTCTATCACAGTCCTCCAATTCGACCGGGTGGTATTTATAGTGTGGGGTTCCGGGTTGCATCCTGCCTCCTTAGGAGTCCATCACTTTTCTTACTATGTGCGCCGTTTCTATAATCACACTCTTCTGCATGAGTCCTGGAGCTACTTCAGCCTATAGTTTTTCTAGATTCCTTTTCAGGGATCTTGGGATCGTGCCTAGTGTTCCTATGATTATGGGTACAATTTCCACTGGCATATCCCATATCCTTCTTATTTCTATTTTCAGATCTTGATACTTATTCATTTTTTCCCTCTCTTTCTCTTCAACTCTGGTGTCCCATGGTATTGCGACATCAATGAGTGATACTTTCTTCTTGATTTTGTCAATTTACGTCACGTCTGGTCTATTTGCACGTATCACCCTATCTGTTCTGATACCATAGTCCCAGAGGATCTTTGCCTGATCGTTTTCTATCACTCCTTCAGGTTGGTGCTCGTACCACTTATTACTGCAAGGTAGCTGGTGTTTCTTGCACAGGCTCCAGTGGAGGGCTTTTGCCACTGAATCATGCCTCTTTTTGTACTGGTTCTGTGCAAGTGCTGGACATTCGCTTGCTATGTGGTTTATGGTTTCATTTTTCGTATTGCAATTCCTACATATGGGAGAGATGTTATTTCCGTCTATCGTTCTTTGAACATATCTGGTTCTTAGGGCCTGATCTTGTGCCGCTGTTATCATTCCTTCAGTTTCCTTCTTTAGCTCTCCCCTCTGTAGCCATTGCCACGTGTCATCGCTGGCTAGTTCTTTAGTCTGTCTCATGTATTGTCCGTGCATTGGTTTGTTGTGCCAGTCCTCTGTTCTGTTTGTCATTCTCCTGTCTCTGTATATTTCTGGGTCTTCATCTACTTTTATTAGTCCTTCTTCCCATGCACTCTTTAGCCACTCGTCTTCACTGGTTTTCAGATATTGCCCCAGTGCTCTGTTCTCGGTGTTGACGCAGTCCTCTATACTTAGTAGTCCTCTCCCTCCTTCTTTTCGTGTTATGTATAGTCTGTCCGTATTTGCTCTTGGGTGTAGTGCTTTGTGTATTGTCATATGTTTCCTGGTTTTCTGATCTATGCAGCAGAGTTCTGCCTTCGTCCATTCCACTATTCCTGCGCTGTATCTGATTACTGGCACTGCCCATGTGTTTATGGCTTTTATCATATTTCCGCCGTTGAGTTTTGACTTGAGTATCGCCTTGAGTCTCTGCATATATTCTTTCCTGATCGTGTCCTTCATCTCTTGGTGTTTTATATCCCCTCCTTCCATTATTCCCAGGTATTTGTATCCAGTCTCATCTATGTGTTTGATGTTGCTCCCATCTGGTAGCTTTATCCCTTCAGTTCTTGTTACTTTGCCCTTTTGTATGTTGACTAAGGCGCATTTTTCTATTCCAAACTCCATCCTGATGTCCCCAGATACAATCCTTACAGTCTGGATTAGGGTATCTATTTCCTTGATGCTCTTACCATACAGCTTGATGTCGTCCATGAACATCAGATGTTTAATTCTGTTGCCTCTTTTCTTGAGTTGGTACCCGGCATCCATCTTCTGTAGTACTTTTGTCATGGGAATCATGGCTACTACGAAGAGTAGCGGGGACAGTGAGTCTCCCTGGAAGATCCCTCTCCTGATATTAACCTCTGCTAGACTTATTCCAGAGCTTGTAAGTATTGTATTCCAGTTGCGCATTGTATTTTTGAGGAAGCTGATGGTGTTTTTTCAGGCATTCTATTAGCCATGTGTGTGGTATCATGTCGAAGGCTTTCTTATAGTCTATCCATGCCATGCTTAGGTTGGTTTTCCTTCTCCTACTGTTCTTCATTACCATTTTGTCTATCAGGAGCTGGTCTTTTGTGCCCGTACACTTCCTTCTGCAGCCTTTCTGTTGGTGGGGGAGAGTGTTTGTCTCCTCTAGGTAGTTTGTATAGCCTTTCACTGATGATACCTGTTAGTAACTTCCACATTATTGGTAGGCAGGTGATAGGCCTGTAGTTACTGGCTATATTTCCCTTACTCTTGTCTTTTTGTACTAAGGATGTCCTTCCTGTGGTCATCCATTTGGGTGCATGGTGATTTGAGATACAATGCTGGAGTTGTTCTGCTATTCGTGGGTGTAGGGCCTTGAAGTTTTTGAGCCAGTATCCATGGACTTCATCGGGACCTGGGCTTTCCAGTTTTGGCATTTTCTTTAGTTGGTGTCTGACACTGTCTGTCGTGATCTCTGTGATTCTTTGTTTTATCCTCCCTGTTTCTTCTTCCTTGACTTCCTGGAGCCATGTTGCATGTTTGTTGTGTGATACCGGATTGCTCCATATGTTTTTCCCAGAGTCTCTTATTTGGTTCGGCTTCAGGAATTATTTATTATTATTATTATCATTATTATTATTATTATTATTTTTATATTATTATTATTATTATTATTATTATTATTATTATTATTATTATTATTAATACTAAGAACATACATGTGTTTATGTAATCGATGAGCATTTAAAACAAGAAATGGTCAGACCATTTATTCATCATTATTATCATTATATTACATTATTGTTTTAGAAAAAGTCATACGTGCATGTCTTGATCTGACGAGTAGAAAATCCGGCAAATACCCCGACCATTTATCATTATTATTATTATTATTATTATTATTATTATTATTATTATTATTATTATTATTATTATTATTATTATGAAGACGGTCCATGTTATTCAGACCTTGTAGATACGAACAACGTAAAAACAATGACGAAGGTTGGAATAAGGGAACAATAATTAGTGGAGACGAAAAAGTCTGGAAGATACTGAGTCCAATGAAGAAAGTTGACGTCAAAATAAAATACAGAAAGAGTAAAGGAGACAGAAGTAAGATAAAGGAGAGAGAAATAAGATAAAGAAGAGAGAAAAATGAACAGACGTTAGAGAATGCAGTCAGGGGTCAATGTAGCGTGAGTTTCGACTTCCCGCTGACTATCATCAATAGAGGATGATGGAAGGGAATTTGCGGGATAAATGATTATTCCGAAATCGATTGAAGTGGGAGCATGATTGCTCCCTGCACTTTTCTCCGAAGAGAGTTTCTTCGGAAAGACGTCAGTTTTCGGCGAGGACGAAATGCGCAGACGTACCACCAGACGTATGCATAAAATTAAAAAAGGAATTGTACGAAAAATGAAAATATAAAAGATACGTGTTTTGCGAAAATTGTGGTGCCGAAAGTTTATTATATATATATATATATATATATATATATATATATAGATATATATATATATTTAAAGGTTAAGTGATGAATTGATAATCGAATCAGCTGCGGGCAAAGGAAATTAAAAATAAACCACAAAAGACAGAAAACAAACGGATAACTTTACACTACATCACAAAGCTGAAAATACTGATAAGACGAAACAGAAATATTAAAGTGATAAATATCTAATTCGGACTTTTTAGGAATAAAAGAAATAGAGACCGGACCATTAAAAAAGGGGAAAAAAATATATCAAACGACAAACCTGCAGCCGAAACGAACCCCTGGGGATAATCGCAGTATCCAAAATTCTTAGTCCAGTATTTTTTTTTTTTTTTTTTTTTTTTTTAGGAGGATGGGAATTACACTCTCCAGTCCAGCAGCCGCGTGATTTTCCCGTCGCTGTTTTATGCTAAAGCTGCCGGCCATTATAACCTCCGCCAACAATAACTTCAGCTTTAAAGAGTCGTGTAAAAGTCGAGCCGAATGAAGGCGCGACAGAGAGTGATCAGCATCAAAGTATCGGGAGGACCGGCATCGAATCCCCACCGATACACTCCGACTGCCTGCATAGAATCTACGGCCAGAAAGAGTCATAAATGCCCCGTTCTGTCTGATACCTGTTTGATACCGCCGCGTTTGATGGATGCAAACGGTGTTGAAAGCTTGCGTGTGTATATATATATATTTCCGAGGGAAAAAATTGGGTTTTTTGAAGCTCTAATGCAAAATAGCTTCATAAAGTGTGTTTCTGCCGTTCCCTCCCACGCTATTACGTTTTGATATGTGGCGTTGTTTTTTATTTACTTTATTACTTTTTTATGGCGTTGTGGGTATTAGATGTTGACGTATTGACGACATTTTTGCTGGTTCGGTTTAATGAGAAGAGTTGCTGCTGACTGCAGTTACAGGAAATATTTACCCTTTTTATTTTTTTAAATAAAAGTACTTTGATCTAAATAAAGTAAGAATCGTTAATAAAAGACGTATAGCCTTATTAAGTATTTTATGAAAGTAAGTACATGTATATAAAAGATGTTGAATTCCAGTGCAAAAGGTAGTACAGCAGTCGATGTTCTGTATACTGTAGCATAAAAGTATTCATCCCTGTCCCCTTTTTCATTAGATCAAGTTCGTTTCCATAATTTAATGTTCCGTTTTCTTTTTGTCTGAATTCACAGTAAAAGTGTCAGAAGCTTCTCCGGTCAAGAGACGATTTGCCAAGAAGTAATTCGATAGAAATTCATTATCATAGTAATTTCCCTAATTCCTCCCCTCGGAAACGAGAAGAATCAGAGAGAGAGAGAGAGAGAGAGAGAGAGAGAGAGAGAGAGAGAGAGAGAGAGAGAGCAAAGAAGTTAGCTTTATAAAGTTATGTAAATCCCTGGATACGCTCAAAGCAACGGCACCATCAATCATAGATTTCTAAACATTCAAGAACTCAATCATTACATATATATATATATATATATATATATATAGTATATATATATATATATATATATATTCTTCCATTGACATAATTCAATAAGAATTCTAATTCTCCTCATTAATGTTTCCTTAATATCGATTACATGTCCAAATCACTGCTGTTTTCCCTGAGAATGAGAGAAATTCTTAAGAATCACAGTAACTAATAAGTCTTTGAGACATCCTAATTCTTGTAACTTCTTGTACATCCTTTAATTGAAAGGTAATTGCTCAGCAGTTGCTGTGTATTAAATAAAAAAGAATTACAACTGATACAAATAACATCACAAGATTGGCAAATTCTTTCTCTGCACTGTCCGTACTGGGTCTTCATCAGTTTAGCAGCTTTCCGAACTGACCCTTGAGAGAACAAAGTGATTCTTGTATTTACGTGTAGACAGAAATGGTGCGACATTACTCGATATGAAAATAGAAACTAACAACTTTCCAAGTAAAATTTGAATCACACCACGTAAAAACAGATTTTATTCTATAAGTACTCTGCACCCGTTAGTGGGCTTCTCAACGAAAACAAGTTACTGTTACAATTATTCTTTTGGTCCCACACGTCTCTAGACAGTCAATAGATTTTTCTATACATAATTTCTATGAATATAGAATCTACTGGACACTTTTTACCCGATGCGGGTGTTATTGTAATTCTTCATACTTTTTGGATACTTTTGTCATTTTCAAAGCCTTAGATCCAAATTTAAGAATTTGAAGTAATTCTGATATCCGTAGCAGGATTCAGACCCGCATCCAGAGTATCGGAACGAAGTCACGTTGCTACAAGAGTACGAGAATGTCGGCAGCGTGACCTCGTTCTGATACTCTGGATGCGAGTTCGAATCTTTCTACGGCCATCATAACTACTCCGTTTTCTTGCATCTGGATCTCAGGCTTTGTCGTGACAAGCGTATCCAGAGTTAAGAATTCGGGAAGTGTACAGAACATTGTAGTTATTACTCTTTCCATATATTTATTTTGA
>NC_061087.1:81771659-81774159 GCF_015104395.2 Macrobrachium nipponense
ACATTCTTAATCTTACTTTTTTACAGAAATTATCTACATCATTGAGATTTCGCTACTGCGAGTTTTTTACCTTTGAGTTTCTGTTTCCAGAAGTTCTCCTGAAATATCAAATCATATACTATGTTAATTTTATCATTTTGGGTGATTATTAATCTTTTACGTAACAAATCATATTAAACAGTGGATATGCGTTTACGCAGTGGACGTCTGTATTTATACAGATGCATGGATAGGGTCGTTAGTCACCGTAGTGATTAGAAACACACAGTGGAACACCCGTACAAATCTATATAAATTAGAGGTAACACTATTTCGGGTCATGACAATAAATGCTCCTTTGCAAAGTCTCAATCGCAGTTTTAGCCTTGAGTTTTTTGAGTTATATAAAAAAAAATCTAACCTCAATGACTCAACTTAACTTTAAAAATACGGCTGGATTGCAAGGAATAACATGTCTATAAAAAAAACTTTCATTAGGCTAAATGCGCTGACCAGGATCCCTCACTATTTCAAATTTTAGCAAAGAATGAAATAAACAACAGCAAGTACAAACAGTTAATATTGAATGCAGTAAAGATAACTTGTCTTAATAGTAATCGCTCAGTTCCTAATAGTTCGTCATTCATACATTCGTTGTTTTATACGTAACCAACAAGAGAATGCTAAAAACACACAATACGTTGCCGATGGTAAACAGTAGCCCTAAATATCAGGATCAAACAAAGCAAACTCGGGTACTGTGTCATCTAGTCAAGCGGTCAGGGTCAGTCAGATCTGCCGAGTGTAGCAAGCAAAGCACATACCACATAAGCGACTTCAGCGGAAAGGGAAAAACGATGTTGGATCAATTATGCCATACCTTTTTTTATGCCAATACCTTTTTTAATTAAAAAGGAATTTTTGTATGAATAACACGACCGTATCAAGTAATCAGAGCAGGTTTTCGTAATTTTGATACATTAAGTTATTATAAATACTGGTGGATTAAGCCCAACTGTACGCGCCGTAAAAATTAGAATATCTTGTTTTATTCCTTTAGTACACGTAATATCCTGTATTTACGAACTCGCCATCTGTTGTTCGAACTTCCCTAATGAGAAGTCCGGATAAGCGAGCGCTTACAGATACCTCTATAGTTATAAAAAACATTGATCTGTATCTAGTGTAATTGTAAGATATCCATCTAGTGGTATACAAAATATTATATTACCTCCTGCAAAATAAGGCGTGTTTATCAAAGGAAAATTCTATAAACCTTCAAACATATTAAAATCCGTTTGAACAAAAGAGACAGTTAAACAAATAATAACTTATATAAGGAAGGGAAACTACACATTTGTCTCATAAATCGTAACATTGTTCAAATGACCCAACAGAATTCTCCCACAACCGCAGTCGCAGTGTGCACGCAAAATCTCGAGACGCATGCACCCTCGAATGTCTTAGTGCGTGTAAAAAGACTTTGCTGGGAAATGAAATTTTAATCCTTCCCGACACTCTGAAATATAACGATTTCCGCGAACAAAGAACTAGACACGGTTGACTCGCAGCAACAAGTTAATCTAGTAATCCACAAAACCTATACATATAAATATCGCATTTTTTTATTGTTGCTAATTTTTAATCACGCCCAATCAGTCGTAGATGAATCTCTCTTATACTCTATCTAAAGTAATATCCGTAAAGTCATTCAAGCAGAGGTGATTCAGCAGAATTTTTTTTTTTTTTTTTTTATCTTTTATCTGAATACCAGGAAGTTTCTCCACTAGCGAGTGATCTCTGGGGAAAAAACGAATGTAATTTAACACAAAATACGGTCTAAGGACAAACATAAAGCTATATACGTACCTTCGTATAGACTCTCAATGAAATTTCAAAATAGAGATAAATGACGAAGTTGAAAAATGTTAGTAATAGGAGTCATTAGGAAATCAAATAGCCCATATAATTTTCCCTCAAACGTCAGAATAAATTTTTTTTTTTTCACCAACTTGGACTTACTTTAGGCTTTTACCAGATACCATTACCTAAGTGATTGTACCTCATACACCGTTTTCAGCACACTCAGGGGACATTATCATTTTTCACGTATGCCTCTGGCTACATTGCGCCCATATTAATTATAGTGTTTGGAGACTTTTTAGGGGATACCCTACATGCTTATATGGTTGGTCTTATAATCTTTTCTAAATACCTTAGAAGTACATCCACATAAACTAGAGCTAGTGCTACAGAGACAAAGACAAATAATCTTCAGAGTAAAATATCTAAATGTGAGTTTTTAAAACCGAACATGTTTATCTAGGTTTTATGTGTGTAGTCAAGGTCTTAAAGTAGTCCATGGTAAGGTGTCGGCTATTCATAACTTCCGGTGCCTATTAACATAAAAAGGGGATACAGCACTTTTGCGCTGTAGTGGGTATTACAATCTTATGTAAATATGTAACTCTTCAATCATGACAGCTCCTTTAACAGATCTTACGAAGAAGAGCGTAGATTT
>NC_061087.1:81776659-81789159 GCF_015104395.2 Macrobrachium nipponense
ATAACTGTAGTTTTTTTTATCAGCTAAACGAATCCAAAGGAGCTTTGAAAATGTCTAGAAATTGTGCAGTGTGCAAGATAAAAAAAAGCCTTTTTTTATTACAAATGGTATAATAGCTGTTAAGCAGGTTTGGAAACAGTGTCTTATACAAGACAGGAAAAAATGAGTTGATCCAGTATCCACCATTATAAAATAGTAACTATAATTAAATAGATGAATAGAGGAAAATGTGAAATATTATATAGATGAAATAAAAAAACAGCGTTAATTTTCTAATGAACACTATAAAAAGGCAAGTTTTACGAAGGAAACGGAAAGAATTAATCTACTGACACCGCAATAATTCAAATACAAATGTGAACAAATAAAATAATAAAGACGCAAGTAAAAATAAATGTAAGAAAGAACTGCAATAAAACTGTATGAAAGTACCAATCGAAACAAATTTTCTTCTTCTTCTTCTTCTTCTTCTTCTTCTTCTTCTTCTTCTTCTTCTTCTTCTTCTTTGCCAAAAAAAGGGGGCAAAGTTGCTGAAGAATGAGGAAACTTTTCAAGAGCGAAGGAACTTGATTCAAACCACGGTTTCTGAAATTAGTTTTCGTCAGGAAATCAAGAGGGCAAAATGCCCGCTAAAAACTAATGCTGCAATCGACGAGGACTGGGAATTCTGGGCCGTATGTAGTCTTAAAGACCTGTGTTACTGGTCGATTAGGAAGGAGTTCTGATAAAACACTCTCCAAAATGTCTTATTCGTTGACCATCAGAAATAATCTCTCTGTATATCACCATCCATGTCTTCTATAAGCTCTTCTAGATAGTCCTAATTTTCAATCCGGATATCAACCATAATCTTTAACTCGGTGCTTATTTTAATGTATAGTTCATTTCCTGTATTCTCAAACCATATCTTTGCATTATTCAATAACATGCACGATTACTCGAGGTCTGTTCAGTTGACTTTCTTCTTATTTCATAAAGTCAAATAGATTTTCTTCACTCACAAAATTCATTCCAAATTACACATTTTAATAAAGACATACTCATCTTTAGTAATGTTTACACTGAAGTAGCTTTCTTCGTAGATTGTATCTCTTACTAGCTGGCCAACCTGGCACTGCCCAGTTTGATTGCCCAACATTTTTTTATGTTTTTTATTTCACCACTTCTCATGCCCCTTCCTATCGGGGCTGAACTTGGACTTAAAGGGCATTGAGTGTCACTAGTCATCTCAGCAACCTCGAAAACTATGGATTAGACGTTAATATGAAGTTTTGGGTTAATTTTACATTTCACCACCTTTCCACCCCATCCTTCCTATCGGGGCTGAACGTAGACTAAAGCCCCATACGCACTATGTATCATGATGCGTACAGCATTGAACGGATGTGTTGAAAAACTACTTTTTCAACACGAAGCCGCATCACCAAAGTGTTGATAGGCCAGAGCAATTTCAAATGTCCTCTAGTAATCTTATTCAACACTACTATCCACTATTGCAACATGTGGCTGATACATGATGCATAGTGTGTACGGGGCTTTATAAGTTAAGTATATCTTAGTTTTACCAGACCACTGAGCTAATTAACAGCTCTCCTAGGGTTGGCCCGAAGGATTAGATATTTTTACGGGGCTAGGAACCAATTGGTCACCTAGCAATGGGACCTATAGCTTATTGTGGAATCCGAACCACACTATATCGAGAAATGAATTTCTATCACCAGAAATAAATTCCTCTGATTCCACGTTGGCAGAGCCGGGAATCGAACTTCGGACCACCGGATTGGCAGCCGAGCGCGAAAACCACTCATCCAGCAAGGAACTACTGGGCTTTATAGAACATCAAGAGTGTCACTATTCATCTCAGCAACTTTGAAAACTGTAAATTAGACACTAATATCTATCGTTTTAAGGATTTTTACATGTCACCCTCTACCTATCCCTTAATGCCTCTCCTCTTTATTGGGGCTGAGCTTGGACTTGAAGGGCATCGGGAGTGTCACTATTCATCTCAGCAACCTATTTGTTGTTTTCAGTTTTTTTTATGTTTCACCCCCTCTCCCACCCCTTCCCACTCCCCCTCCCCCTTTTCATACCAGTGATGTCTTTGCCCTACAGGATTCTTTTCCAGATGGTAAGTCATGCATACCAAGTTTGGCTGAAATTGCTCAATGCATTTCAAAGTGTATGTGGCATATGCACACACACGCGCACATACACGTACATACATACAAACACACATACATACATTTATATATATAATGTTATGATAGCCATGAGAAATAATATTAGAGAGGGTAGCGTAAAACATAAAAGAGAGAATAATCAGAGTACGATGAAAATAACGAGAGAGAGAGAGAGAAAGAGAGAGAGAGAGAGACGAAGATAGAAATAGAAGCAGGTAAGAAAACACACGAAACTCAAGCATAACATACACACACACACACACACACACACACACACACACACACACACACACATATATATATATATATATATATATATATATATATATATATATATATATATATATAATATATGTGTGTGTGTGTGTGTGTGTGTGTGTATATATATATGTATATATATTATATATATATATATATATATATATATATATATATATATATATAAACAAGGTACAGTTCTGAACCTTTCAAAACATTAATCATGGAAGGTACGAAATGACCCCTTTTCACGTGAATTATTTAATCATGTCAATGGCGCTGTGCTGAAGAAGGCTGTTGATTGTCTTCCAACTCCTGATAAACACTTTTTATGCAATTAAATCGTCGTCAAGTAATACCTATTGGAGTATTTCTTTGATACAGGTTTGATATTCCAAAAACTTTATCATGAATTATAAAGTAACCTGAAGGAAATCAAAGGTGGAATATTTTTTTTATAATGCACTGTAAGGTACACAGAGGATTCGTACTGTCTAAAACTATCCTGGGTTCTATAAGTCTTCTGCGAACAGCTTTTTGCTGCGTAAAGATAAGATCGCAAACTTTGCTGTTTCAGATAGATTTGCACTGACTTTACACTGTCAGAAGTCACAAACATACATGCAAGTTCGTATGTAACATGAGGGCATACAGGAGTTTCCGGAAGCTTCTTCTATCCCGACATAGATACATCCACAAATACACTGCAAAACATACATAAGCACACATGAACAGCTGTGTAACAAGATTGTCTGACTGCATAGCTTTTATTCCAGCTAAGATCTCTCTAATCATGTTTTCGTACGCACATACTTACGCCATAAAAACATGATACAGGCACGAGGATACATAACACGCACAGATACACCCCAAAGCATACATACATATATACATACAAAGAGTAATGTATCAAGATGGTATATCCATATGTTTTAGTGACGTCTCCCTTTCAAATAGGCAAACGCATGAACATACATCCGCTGGAAAAGAAATGCATACATACATAAAAAAAACCTATAAAGCAATGTATCATCCGAGTAAAAAGAATCATCAGACTAAAAAGAAACATGCAGCCTCGCGGAGAGAAATTGAAGGTGCAGACACGGGAGACATAGAGGGTGATGCGCAGATAGAGAGAGAGAGAGAGAGAGGTCGACTTGTTCAAAGGGAAAAAGGTTTATTTATGGAAGGGTTGACTTCGATATCTGTGCCTCATCCAATACATCCTTCGTGGCTGCGGTCTCCATTCCCAGGTGGCCTTATCTCTCTCTCTCTCTCTCTCTCTCTCTCTCTCTCTCTCTCTTGCAATGTTTCCTTCTCTTTTTCTACGCCCGGCGAGATCTTTGATAAAATAACCGTAGTGTAAAATCTAGCTTTCCTTGCTTGTGGTATATGATGTATACATATTCATGGATGCATAGCATGCACTGGCATGTATTATAAATGCAGAATTTAAGGGATAATAAACTTGCAAATCAAACGTCCTTTTAATATCACGGCCACTGGTAGAAAAAGATAAAACGGCTTTGAAAAATAATAAATAGACCTATATGTAAAACAAATTTTAAAACTTAAACTTATAAAACAAAGTATAGGTAAGAAATGTGATTTCTTTTACCAGAATATTAGTATTAATTCGCCGAAAAACATATACTCGAATTTGAAAATTATAAGAATTAAGTAGTATATGAATACAAAGCGCATTAACTAACTTCTTCGCAAAGAGATTCCAGTTCTCTTATGGAGAAATTATTTGCAGTTGTCCGGTTCCCGTAACCTCTCGGAGGTACCTGGAAATCTAAAAGCACTCATAAAACGAGAGAGAACTTCTCTTATTAAACTGTCATCTCATGGAGCCTGTTGGCAAAGAGGCAACTTTGAAGACGTCGAAAGTTTTTGCGGAGAAGTTCAATTTACCTTTGGTTATTTTTAAAACAAGATTGGACGAAGTGGTCTTCCCGGTTGGTAGGTCCGAGTCCAGATGTCCAAACCAAGCTTCTTCTTCTTCTTCCCTTTAATAGCTTGCCACGCTGATGGGCTGCCTGTAAGCAAGAGCCCATTCTGTCATCAAGGTTTGGTGCATGGCTGTCATGAAGCTGCCTTTATCTAAACCAACCAATCGCTGCACGAGGCAGGGATTCATTCCTTTCTTCAAAAGTTGGTTTTAAACATACACGATCGCTTAAAGATATCCTGTTGGGCCAACTTCCAAAAGCTCTTTTCAACAGGCAGTGCGCCAGCATCCACATTTTGATGATGTTCCTTTGCTATTAGATTTGGAAAGGTCTTCGGCGTTTGAAATACTGTAATAAATGGCTGTTCAACATTGGCTGTGGTTTCTGCCTTTTATTGCTATCTGCGTTTATATATATCTTTTTCATGTTCGTCCTACTATTATATTCTTTCTCTTCTTTTTTTCATCCTGGAATTTTTCTAGTCTGTGGAAGCTTACTATGATTTGAATGTTAATGGTACTGAATTCTTATACTATGAGGATGTTTGTTTATTTTTGAATAATACCTTAATAAAAGTTCTATCTGACTGATCCAGCACCATTCTCTCTCAAACATTTTCTTACTGCGAAGTTTTCAATAAATCTTTCTTTTCAATTTGAATGTATGCATTTGTCCTCGTTTCTAATGTCATCTCAGACTTGAAGAGAAACGATATAACGAGACCAAATCACCAAGATAAAGGAAACAAAAAGCCATTAGACTGGCCTTCGAAACCCGCCACTACAGTCATTAGTGAGATTCTCTTCACCACTGCCAGTTCTCATCCGGTCTTTTCTCGTCACCGCTTATCATTCCGACGTTCAATTCGGCTCGAAATTCCGAAACGAACCGAATTCCCGGCATCCAGTTGGTTTAGTCACTTTGACAACGCGTTTTTTTTTTCTTTATTATTATTATTATTATATTATGATTATTATTTCCCTTCGAAAGACTTTTGCGAGGCGACCATAAAATTGAGCCGCGTCTGAGCCAATCACGTCGGGGATCGTCTCTCTCTCTCTCTCTCTCTCCCTCTCTCTCTCTCTCCTCATCAAAGTGTTGACCACCAGAAAATGGAGATAATGATTTTCGCCCATTTTGGTCGAGAAATCCGATGATGGAGGAACGGGGGGAGGAGGGAATTTCCATCAAAAGCGATGTTTAAGTTCATTCATCGAAAATGCAGATCAAATGATCCTCGGCTCACTTTATGAATAGAATATGATCTTTGAGCCGGTGTCCGAATTCCAGCCGGAGCTACGAGGAGCAGCTCGGGATTCCGCTGGTCGTGCTGACGAGTTCTTTGAGTCGTCAATCATTTTTGTGGTTAATGTTTAATCGTTAGCATTTGCATATATAAATATATATATATATATATATATATATATATATATATATATATATATATATATATATATATATATTATGTGTGTGGTGTGTGTGTGTGTGTATACTTTTATACACGTTCACAATAACCAATAACCTCGTAACTTCCCGGCTTTTGGTCTTTTCTCACACATATATAATATATATATATATATATATATATATATATATATATATATATATATATATGTGTGTGTGTGTGTGTGTGGTGTGGTGTGTGTGTGCGTGTGTGTGTGTGTGTGTATATAATAGCTCAAAAACTCACCATAACGTGATTGGAAAATTTTGAAAAAATAAAAGTCCACACTTATTTAGATGTTTATTAAAAAATCTTATCTGACGAGAATTTTCGTCTACTTGATCAGTAGACCTCATCAGCCGTACTGATTTTTTCCTTTTTAATAAATACATAAAGTCATGAAAGAACAGGAAACACGTTACAATCGTCTCCAAGGGAGATAATAACAAAAACAAACTATCCTAATCACGTAATTCCTTCGTTCAAATGTTGTCTGGCGAAAAGACGACCCGATCGCCGTGGTTGAACCACTTCCTCTGTCTGTTCGGCTGTTGCCTTGTGTATTCCTTTCATGTATTTTTTAAAAAGGGAAAATCAGTACGGCTGATGAAGTTTACTGATCAAGTAGACGGAAGCTCCCGTCAGATCAGAATTTTTAATGCACATCTTACATAAGTGTGGACTTTTATTACTTCAAAATTTTTTTATATATATAATATATATATATATATATATATATATATATATATATATATGAAATTGTATGGTGTGTACGTGTGTGTGTGTACTTATTTACCTTTATCTAATATGCTATGCTCTAAGTTGCGCTTTGAAGCAGTTTTCACATTCAACGGAAGTTTGCTTTATTGCTTAAAGACTTCTTATGCCTGACCCATGTGAAAAGGAGCATATTCTAAAATATATATATAATAATAATATTAATCTCCCCTCGTTCAACAAATTCAACGGAAGTTTGCTTTATTGCTTAAAAAAGACTTCTTAACCGACCTATGTGAAAAGGAGCCTATTTTTTAAAAATATATATATAATAATAATATTAATCTCCCTTTGTTCAGCAAATTCGGCAGGGAATTCAAACCTTTCCATTAACTACTGAAGTTTCTTTTATTAATAAAATAAAGTTCTATTTGCGGTCGCTGTCCTTGTTTCAAATTTTTCATTTGGCAAAGCATTATCAGCTTAGAAATGCACAAAACGAAACTAGTTTCGCCGAGCGGGGCTGAAACAGCCAAGTCATCAATTGTTTTCATCCTTCATTTGTAAATTCAGTCAGAAGGATAAGCGACCGTAACTTTCCAGAATCCTAGATCATCTCCTATTTTCCAATTCCCGGAATAACTCATTACGGAGAATGCTTTCACAATCTTTCACAATCCCTTTTCAATATGAAGCGCCATTCTATGCACAGTTGCATTTTGGATTTATCAAATTCGTCCTTTGAGTCTTTCTGTAAAATGTGACGCTTGCGGTCCAACTGGAATTTATTATTGGTTAGCGGGAGGTACGTTGGTTTCTCTCTGTATTTCAGTTAAGCCACATTCACATATATGCATTTGCTCTCCAAAATAGATATCTAAATGTATACGAGAACTGCCGTAAATGGAGATAAAAGGAGGAAAATCATTTGACGAAGTTACTTCATTGGATCTGAAATGTTGTTTTCTAAACATTTTAATCTGTATGTAATCTGTTTATCAGTTATTCTAGTTACAATCGCAAAAAGGGACAATTAATTTTTCCCTTTGTTTGTCTGTCTTTATTTATTTACTTATTTATTCATTTTTTATTGCATTTGTATCATTTGAGACTTGGGCACAAAAAGCCAAATCTTTATTACTAAGAGATTCAGGGTCTCTGTAACACGGTTTTTTGGACTTTGCTCCTTGTCAAAGCATCGGAAGTAGCTGAAAGTTGACATATGCATATTTTACAACCACACACAAATTTTGTCAGCATTATCAATAACCTAAACCCGATAGTTTTAATTTTTATAGAGTAAAAATGATCTAGCCGACGCCATGGCCAATGATTACGAGCCAAGAGTCGAAAAACATTCATTACGTAAGCAAGGCAAACAAACACCTTTTGACTAAATGTTGCCCCGCCCATCCACCAGATCCACCATCCATCGGCTTAAACCCAAGGACTTTATGAATGGCGGAACGATACATAGATGTGGGTGGGGTATCAGTGCTAGCGTAGTAATACTACAGTAGCAGTAGTGCCGCAACAGTATAGCAGTAATATACATGAATTAAACGTTTAGACCAACTGCTGGGATCCTTGAGGATCATTTAGGACTTCTTACAACTACTCGAGAAATTAGTTTTTTATAGCCAGAAGTTAAATTTTCTAATCCAACAATGCCCATGGTAGCCTTCAGTGTTATCCTGAATTATAACGAGGCGAAAGTGGGTGGAGCCTCATGAAGTCACCATTCTGACGATAATTATTGGTGAAGGTTTAAAGCCAATATACGGTACCGGCTATTTTTTTCAGTAAATAGGTAGATAGCCAATAAATAAAAATTGCTTGACATTGGAACTATAGCAGTTATCAAATCACGCTTGTCTACTATGTTTTTGGTGGAATTACCAACTATCTACATCTGTCAATCAGATTGTGACCTATAAAGTAGACTGTAATTTCTTTGGAAACTTATTTTGGGAGTTAGACTAATAATCCAGTGTTTTTTTTGTTTTATTTATTAACATATTTTGTTGGTTTGTTCATTATGACAATTATCAGTGGAGAGGTTCCAGAGTTCATAAAGGTGTACTGCTTTGCTTGTATTTAAATTTGTATGCCATTGTTGCCAGAGGTTTAGCCTTTTACGTATAGCCAATCATCCATCGAGAAAGAGGGAAGAAATGATGTCATAAGTTACGTAACGAGTTGCGTTACGAAACCTTTTCTCTGAGTAAGTTGCGCAACCGTCTTTCAAAAAAGGTCACTTTTACATTAAAGTACCAAATTTATTCAACCTACGTAGTGCAGAATACACTCAAAATTTATGTGTTGATATAATATGTATTCTGAATAAGCGTTATATTTATGAAATGCATAGATAAAAAGTTATTGCGAAAAAACCGTGTTACAGAGGCCCTGAATCTCATAGTAAATGTTTTACATATTATATATATATATATATTATATACATACACGCATGCAACTGTAATAGCCACACTGCCCTCTTAACTTCTTGAATTCTTTGCTCTTTTTGGATACGCTTGTCACTACAAAACCTGAAGATCCAAGTTCAAATAATTTTTTTTTTGAAGAAATTGTGATATGATGTCCGGTATTGGGAAACGAACCCAGGTCCCATAATCACAAAAAGAGGTACACACACACACACACACACACATATATTAAGATATATATATCTATATATATATATATATATATATAATATATATATATATATATATAATATATATCTATATATGGATAATTATATTATTATATATATATAAAAGTGTGTGTGGTGTGTTACTTATTTTTCTATTTTTTAATTCATATAACAAAATGCATTATATATCCTATATTTTTTTCTGTGTAACATCTATAGCATGCGATACTGATCATGTTAAAACTTGCCGTCATCCAGCCCGGAACCAGTCTTTACGCAAGACTGATTTCTATATAAGGAAGCAGAGCAAAGTTACCTTAGTGAGTGTGTCCCCTGGTTCGAGATTTGCCGTCTCTACCCCCTGTATATTACTACCATTTTTTAACGGTATTGGTATATTAGTATAAAATTATTTTAAATCAATGTCGTAATTTCCAGCGTGCCAATATCTTTCTGAATAACACACACACACACACACACGCACGCGCACACACACACACACACACACACACACACACATATATATATATATCAGAATAGTATATAGAATAGTGATATATATAGTAATATTATATAGTCACATTACATTACATACATATAACAGTCATATAATATATGTGTGTATAGGTATAATTTATTTTTTATTTTTATGCATTTGAAATTTAATTTCAAATAAAACCTCGTCTTCCCTGATTAATTTGTTTTTGTTATAGACTCCATATGATCTGGTTAATGTCCAATAAGTTAAAAAAAATATACATATATATATATATATATATATATAATATATATTATATATATAATGAGACAAAAGACTCATATTGGTGAATGAAAAACTAACGGAATTAATTAATACAAATCCAAAAAATGTACCACAAGCCCGGCGTGTGAGAGCAAGTGTTTAGACATACTAAAAAGTGAGGCCATATAAAATCAGCTTCATTAAAATCACTCTACATATTTTCCATCGTGCCAAAATGTCAAAGTCATTAGGGAGAGTAACCCCGAAAATATGGTCCAACGTTTAAATATCACTGATCCTGAACACTATAGTTGGTAACACGGCCATTTGCGCAAATGTGGCAGGTGACATTTTAGTCATTTTAAGACTGGAAGTGATATATTGATAATAATTCTTTGGTGAACCGAATGAGTTATATAGCTTTATGGAAATACTGATAAGCCTGTACTGTGAAGAGAATCTGAACGTTTTCATTGCTATCAAATTGCTGACTGTTTTACGTGTATTCTGACGTCGTCCTTGTAAGTCTGAAAGATATACATTGAAAGCAACATCATTCTATCCCCCTTCATTCATCAAGCCATAGACACTGGTCAATATTCTCATTAAAATTTTGATGAAACTTTTTGTATGGACCATGATTTCCAAGGTGAACACACACACATTCACACACACACACACATATATATATATATATATATATATAGTATATATATATATATATATATATATATCTTGTTTGCTGAAAAAGAATAAAGGGCAACAAACAATTCAACCAAAACTGAATAACGTCTCACTTCTATAAACGCAGTATGGAAGGCCGGAGATAACTTTCGAACCTGGGAACAATTTTGAGATATTTTGGACGGTCCCTCTATGAATATTTCGGCGATCCATATTGGGCGTATTTATGGTGATTGCAACCGGGTTAATACGGAGTGCGGTAGTGGCAGTTGCTGCCGTATTTTGGGGTCTAATATATCGCAGAGAGCTTTACTTCGCTTTGGCTTTGGCACTGACGCTGGGGATTTACCTGTGGCTTTGGCGCGAAGCTCCGGAAATTGGAAGATACTTAGGCCGATAGTATCTCTCTTTATTTCATGAGTTATTAGCATACCACAGGCTGTCTAAATTACAGTAGTTGATGATCATGGCATGAACTATTACAGCGTCGGTTTATGGGTAATAAACTATTGCTTCATCGAGAATTACTCATCATGAAATGCGCACAACTTGTGCCACCTAAGAGGTCCTTCCTCCTTGAACCCCGCACTCCACCCCCCTCACCCGCCACCTCTTGTCTCTGTTAGTTAATGACTTTGGGAGTCTACTCAGGGCCCAGGCCTCCTACTCCCTATCATATCCTACCCATCAAAAAAAAAAAAAGAAAAAAAAAAGGATCCTGCCTAATTAAACAAAACACGACAATATGTCGGTTTCCTATGAAAAACTCGGCAGTTAAAGTAAAGTGATGATTAAAAAGATACTTATAGTAGTAGTATGAATCTTGAAATGGAGAGTCAAGTCCTCAGTTATGCAAGGGTACATATATAACTGTGGATTTCTTTTTCTTTTTTTTCTCTGTATCTGATTATGATTACTAGTAATATTTTATTTTTCCTAGTGGTGGAAGCACCGGTTAACAACATCCTTGTCGTTGTAGCCATCCTCAGTATAACAAAATCATGAACGGTGAATTGGTGATTCTGAGCGAAACTAGTTGTTTTGTTCGCACTAAAGTTCTCGTTTTGATGGCGAAAGAAAATTGTTCAGAGCAGTGAGACTAATTACCCGCGGCCGCGACTATAGAAAACAGAGCAGTCTTCAGTGAGGGTTTTAATTTCCGGCACAATGACAGCTTTTTTAGAAACGCTGCCTCCGAGTCGTCTTCCCCTGTGCGTTAATAATATGGCTTTTCCTTTTGCTTGTGGAAAAGCCACAGTCATGAGGGAAAAGGAGAAATCCCCCATCCACATATCCCACATTGCTGTTTTGAGTTTGTATTAATTCTGAAGTGATTAAAGATAACTCGGTGCTACTCCGAGGTGCTAGGACTAAACACCGTACGGTCAATGTCAGGTAGGCGGCCGCACGAAGATATCGTTTATTTGGGAAAACTCTATCGCGAGAGTATATATAATTTTCTAAGAGGTCCACAATAATATATGTTGCGAATTAGTGTATAATTTAAAAATTATACACGAACTCGCAAAATTTTTATCATTGTGGACCTCGAGGAACATATCGTTTATTAATATAATTTGTCGACCACACAACATGGAAATGGGTGTATATAATATTTTGATCCCCCACGGGCTATACCGGATTTGACAAATACCTCGCTGAAGAACTGGTGACTTTCCAGCTAACATAAGTTCCCTTAAAATAATTTAAGAATGACGGTGACAATTAACTTGGAAGTGGAACACCAGTTGGGATTGAGACGGAGAAACACTCACGATATAAGATGAATTAAATATATATGTTGTGTAGAAAAGTAAAGGATTTGTGTTTTCAGGAGCAGAATTCCCGACATCATAATAAT
>NC_061087.1:81794159-81806659 GCF_015104395.2 Macrobrachium nipponense
ATTGTCACCACTGTGAATATTTATGTTTGTTCATTTTTTCAGTGACCGATTGTAATAAAGGAAACTATAAGACAGTCGCGTATCACTCAAACCCACGTTGGGCCGCCCACAATATATATAATATATATTATACCTATAGATATATATATATATATATATATATATATACTAATATATTATATATTGTGTTGTGTGTATGCATCCTTTTCTTGGAATATTATTGAAAACTCCGCTCTGCAGTGAGAACCAGGATATCGAGATGGGGAGTATAAACGCATTTGTGACGCTCGTGGTAATTCCGCAAGAAATGTGTTTGCCAGTTATCTATTATTCAAGGTCCTTTAAATATACTCTCCGAGTATATTTAAAGGACCTTGCTATCATTTCATTTACATTTCACACGAAATGTTAATTGTATTTCTAATACATGCTTAGATGTATGTAAAATTTACGTAACATCTCTTTCAAAAACAGAATTCTAGTAAGGGTTACCGTGGCTTCCGAGAATGAAAATCACTCGTCTCGTTCGGATTAGTGACGTCACAGTATGATATCCTTCTTTATAAGCAGGAACCTTGACTGAGTGAGGGATTTAACCTTTAAAGAACAAACTCTTGTAAATATCTGGATCAGTGTCAGGCCATTCATTTCCCTGATGGGCACATTGCAAAAATCTCAATTGTAGGAAGAGCGCTGTTGGTCCTTAATTAGGGCACGTAAAGTTTGGTCTATTGAGCTCTCTGATTCCTGCTTTTTGACACAAAGCTAAACTTGAATTATAACGTTGTTAATTAACCCCGGGATTTTGTCAGTATTGAAATCTTTCTTCATAAATAAGCATAATCCAACAGTTTTCAAAGTCGGCGTATCTATTTCCTTGCATCTGGCAGAAGACGAGAAAAGTCGTTAAATCCAAATTTTGGTAAAATTTCGACTGTTATTACGTGCATCATAATAACAAAGATATATTGAAGGACATTTATGGGAAGTTAACGAAGATATACCAAGGACATTTGAGCAAATGTTAGCCAACACAGTGACTAAAATGTGAGGTATCTTGCCAAAGATGGTTCGGAAATTTAAAACGAAGTTGAATAATCACTTTGGACTTCCACTCAGTTTGAACTAATGCACATATTTTCGTAGAACAAACACTGCCTGGTGCTTAGTCGCCAAACCGGGTCTGTTTATATCGGGTCTATTAGGTATGCATTTTATTCTTGGAAAACTTTTCCATATTGTTATCATTTTTATTACTAAGGTCCTTCGAAGAAACCTCAACAGTTGATGAATTTGACCATGCGCAGGATTCGTAATATATTTGTTTTGACATAATTATCGCTGTTGACAACACAGTTTTATTTAAACAAACCATAATGACATGAACTTGACACAAGCTTCCACACACAATTATTTATATATAATATATATATATATATATATATATATATATATATACTATATATATATAACATATATAATATTTATATGTGTGTGTATATATAAACGACTGAAGGGGAAAGGAATTTATCTACAAAATATTAGCTCCAATGGTTCGCCTATGCTTGTCATATTTTCTTTTGCATTCTATTTTTTCCCCCTGCTCGAGTTAGGACTTTGATATACAGAAATTCTCTTGAAGTTAGAGACCAAACATTTCTCCCGTGGGCAACTGGCTGACTGCTGATGCGATGAGGCCTTCATTCTTTCGGAATAACATCCACATACCTGACCCATATAACTTTTTGGGGCAAAATTCTTGGTAAGAGTTTTATTTTTAAAAATTCCATGTAAATATTGCTAAGGACAGGAGATAAGGGATTACCCATAGCCATGCTAAATTTTTGTACAAAAAATTCACCATTAAAGCAAAATGTACTATTTTTTTAGACAAAACTCTTACCAAGAAAATTTGCCCCAAAGCGTTATATGGTTTAGGTATCTGATGATATTTTCTGTATTTGGCCAGTTCACGAAAAATCTCCAGGAATTTCTGATTAAGCTCAATAACCCCTTCTATAAAATTTACTGTAGGGAAGAAAGAAATTGTAATTTGAACTTTCTTGATGTAACAGTCCATAGCAATGATAGAATTTTCACCTTTCCAGTCCTCCGAAAATCAACTAACATTGCCTCTTTTGTTCATTATTATTCCAATCACCATCAAAATGTTAAATTCTGTGTTTTTCTGGGATGTTTTTAAGGGCTCTGCTTGTCTGTAGCCCGCAGTTTGACACTGAGATCAAAACTATTTATATTACCTTGAAAATTAAATATCCAAGGACTTTTGTACATGTAGCATGGAAAAGAGTTAGAAAAACATTTTATTTAACTAACGACAAACTTGAATTTAATAAACGTAACATTCTCAAATTACCGTATGATGAAAGGTTTTCAAAAATTCCCAGAAATTTAAAACTTTTCAACATAAATGTTGTTTTCAGTAATTTTAATGTTAAGAGTTTAGTAATAAAAATTCTACTAAAAATTTTTCTGGCTCCATTTATAAAATTCCTTGTAAAAAGTGATAAAATATATTATGGACAAACTGGAAAATCACTTTCACAACGAATCAAACAGCACAAATATTCAGTGAGAACTGGTCAAATATTGAATGCATTATTCGTACATATAAGAGATTTTCGTCATCCTATTAACTGGAGTCTAGCAAGATCCTTAATGCCGTGTAGCGACACAGTTAAAAGGAATACCATTGAATCTTGTCTCAGCAAATTAAATAACGGAAGTGTTCTAAATTTAAGACTTGGTTTGTTTAAACTCGATACCTTCACGATTTAAAAAGCCGTAGATAAATATAAACAACAAAATTAAAATGTTCAGTTGTATAAATATTTTTGGACTGCATGGCTAAGTTCCGTTTCTCTTATGATTAAGTCTGCTTTAGTTTGTGACTGTGTGATCTCCGATTATCCCGGATTATCTCTTTGATTTTTACCCTTTTGAAAATTAACCATCTGGTATTCTTGATCTTTTTGTTTACCCTGTAACTTTCTTTTCAAATGCGTCTCATTTGTGCCTTAATGTCATATTAAAGGACGAAAATGCTCGTTTAGAATCTCTGCTTATTATTTTTCCTGTCATATTCGCTTATGTATATATACTATATATATATATATATATATATATATATATATATATATATATATATATATATATATATATATACATATACACTTTATATATGTATATAGTATATATATAATTTACATATGTATATATGTATATATGTATATATGTATATATATATATATATATATATATATATATATATATATATATATATATATATATATATATATATATATATATATTATATATATATATATATATATATATATATTTATTATTATACATATATATGTATATATATATATATATATATATATATATATATATATATATATATATATATGTATGTTATATATGAAAATATATTAATTTCGAGGTAGAGCAAATTAGATATTACAGGACATTTGTAGCTTAATGCAAATTTACAGTATGAATTATTACGGTGATGGGATAAGACTCATAAATTGGATACGTGCGATAAAAGCACCACAGTTTTCAGGGTCGAGGTGGGTTGATGCCGACTCCAAAACAACAAAAATCTGAGCGCGACAGGGATTTGTAGGTGAGAGGCGGCGTTAACTTATACCTCTCGTGATAGCTGTGTGGGTAGAGCGCTTCACTGTACGCCATGATTTCTTGGTTCTTAGGTTCGCGCCCGTGAGCCAACGAAATTATTATAAACTGAAAAATTCCCCTTCAGTTAACATATATGAAAATATTTTAATACCGAGGTAGACCGAATTAGATATTAAAGAACATTTGTAGCTTAATGGGTATAATATATATATTTAAATATATTATATATATATATATATATATTCATTCCAGTAAAAGGATGAACATCATACTTATTGTCTAATTCTTGCTTTAAAGTGTAATATTTATGCCTTGCTGCAATTAGAAGGATCAGTTTGGTCATCTGTTTTTAACTACCAATCTTGTTGTTAGGTTTTGAGGTGTCGTAGATTTGCCTTGTTTGTAGTAAGAATGGTGTTGTAAGATTGTTTTGCTGTTACTTATTCTAACTGATGTTTTCCTTTTAAGTAATTTTCTTTTTCTTATGTAAAGTTTTCTTATGTACAAAAATTCTCTTACTTTGTTCATTGCGCCTTGAAAATTAGTATAGCAATTGCACGAGAGTATGCGGTACTTAGTTTTCCATTTTGTCCTCTGTATGGCGAACCTGCGTATATATATATATATATATATATATATATATATATATATATATATATATATATATATATATATATATATATATATATATTGTTACGGAGTGCCAAGTATCTGGTTACTACACTTACCATTCATTTATTGTTACCTCACAAAAGCCTGACACCTGAACCCTCATCACAGGTATTAAACGACTGAATATTCTAAAGGCAACATTGATCCCTTACCAACTTACCAGTATTGCAGAAAATCAGACTATGTTCATCAAAACAGGTGTGAGGTAATCTTGTAAGTAATTAAGTTAATCAAAGGGCATCACTCCATCAACAACTTTAAAAGTCTAAGTATTTCCCTGATTTCAGAAGTCTAAGTACTTCCCTGGTTCTAAGTCACTTCAAGTAAATTGAAGGAAAACAGATTAATCACCACTCTATGTTTCTACCTAACATAATCATAATCATATGCAAATATACTGGTATAAAAATAAAAACGCTTATAAAAATTTTAAATACAAATATTTATTATTAAACTCAAAGTTTATGAGTGAAATTCACAATATCAGGGAAAATTACTGTTACTTGAAAACAAAGTAAAGTTTAATTAATTCTTGAATTAAATTAAGTAAAATTAAATCAAAATTAATTTATCACAAAATTCAAGAAAATTAATTCAATTGGAATTCAAAAGTCTTAGGGCAATAGCTGAAAATTTGAAATTAATTCACAAGTGCTAAACTATAATAAAACTTGAAACGAATTCTAAGTAAATGCAAATTAATTCACAAGTGTTAAATTTAATTAAATGTGCAATGATTAAGCAATGAAAATAACTAAGTCAATTAAATTGTGAATGTAAATGAAAATACAGAAAAATGGTGGACAGTATCAAAATAAAAGGCACACTTCAACAAGAAAATGAAAAAATGCACAAAATGAAACAAACACTAAACACAAAAATTTGCAATGTGTAAAAGTGTAAATCTTTTCACTCAAAACATTGTAACCATCAGTTTTTACCAAACCACTGTTCCTATCAGTTATTAGTTAACCACTGTTCCTATCCGTTATTAGTTATTAGTTAACCACTGTTCCTATCCGTTATTAGTTATTAGTTGCAACTAATAAAAATATAACACACTTTACCTTTTTGGTATACCAACTTCTTTCTTTGCTGCAGTCTTGTTTTACACTTTCACAAAAACCAGGCGCTGTTACAACAACAATGTTTGTTCAGATTCCACAAAAAACACTATTTAACACTAAATAAACTCCAAGAAATATCAAATATGAAATTCTCAAGTTACGAGTGACCAATTTACGTTACGTTAATATAATCTCAAGGATGTCGAGGGAGAGAGAGAGAGAGAGAGAGAGAGAGAGATAGAGGAGAGAGATCTGAACGCCTCGAGTATCGAAGATGTAATGAAACACTCTTCCTTACGGAAGCTGGACAGGGGAGATGACAAAACGTTTTTGGGCAATAATTCTTCTAGAAGCTTCGAAATCTTATGCAACTTTACATACAAAATGTGTAATCTGCACGTGGCACTCGGCAAAGACATACATGTACAAGACCAGTCTGTTAAAAAAAAAAGACATGTACTCGACTCGGATCGACCGAAGCAGAAGCCCCTTATATTACTTGATGACAGATTCTCAAAACACAAATGAAGTCTCGAGCTCGCTTATCAAACATGTTGACCGATTAGGAAAGCAAACTGAAATCTCGGAGTTCCTCTAATCTCACAGTGCTGACATAATAGGGAAACAATCGTAGTTTCGAATGGACAAAGAAAATCTCTCTCTTTCTACATTCTACGTTATATATATATTTACAATATGTTATGCAAAATCTGAACACACATTTTAAACATCCTATCTGTAAGCTATCTAGGAATCTGAAAAAATGTTGCACAATTCTACATAACATTTTATACAGTCACAGAGGAGATATATGCATTTTGAAAGTAGCAATATATAATATACCTCCCCCAGAAGATTTTTTATCACGGTGTTGAATCCAAAGATTCGCAACGAGATAAATAATCAGCAACTACATTGTTTTTGCCACTAATGTGCTGCACTCTTAAGTTATACTGTTGCAGGCACAAAGACCACTTGGTCAATCTTTGATTATGGTTTTTCATTCTCTGGATAAATGATAGTGGATTGTGATCAGACAACACTAAAAATTTTTCATTCCTAGGTCTATTCACATACACTTCAAATTTTTTCAATGCTATGATTAAGGCTAAACTTTCCTTCTTGATTGTCGAGTATATTTTCTGATGTTTTTTCAGTTTTGTAGACATGGAGCACACAGGATGGTAGATATTATTTTCATCTTCTTGAAGTAGAACAGCTCCAACGCCACAGTCCGACGCATCAACTTGTATCACAAATCTCGTCGAAGTCTGGAGTTTTAAGTACTGGTCCTGAAGTTCATATGGCTTTTAACTTCTCAAAGGATTCTTGACACTCTGGAGTCCAAACAAACTTAGCTTTGGGACTAGTTAAGTCTGTCAAGGGAGCTACTACGGCTGAGAAATTTGGGCAGAAACGATGATAGAATCCAGCCATGCCTAAAAATCTCTGTAGCTGTTTCCTGGTAGTAGGTGGGGTAGCCTTACGGATACCTTCTACATTAGCATTTACTGGAGCAAGAAGGCCTTTCTCAACTTCAAACCCAAGATACTGCACAGTTGTCTTTCCAAACTCACTCTTCTCTAGGTTGACTGTTAATCCTGCTTCTTGTAGTTTCTTGAAAACTTTCCTCAGAATCTTCAGATGTTCTTCCCACGTTGTAGAGTAAATCACGATGTCATCCAGGTATACACCTACTCCTTCTATTGATCCTAGCAGTTGATCCATCACTCGTTGAAATGTTGCCGGTGCATTCATCAGACCAAACGGCAGAACAGTATACTGATACAGTCCAAAAGGAGTAATAAAAGCTGACAGCAACTTGGCATTCTCATCTAAGGGAATTTGATAATACCCTTTCAACAAGTCTATCTTGGAAACAAACTTGTCTTGCCCAATATTATCAAGTAACTGATCTATAAGAGGCAAAGGATAATTATCAGCCACACTGATAGAATTCAGTTTCCTATAATCAGTACACATCCTAAATGAACCATCTGGTTTCTTTACTAACACACATGGAGAACTGAAGTGACTTGAACTGGGTTCTGCTAATCCATGTTGCAGCAAATACTCAACTTCCTTCTTCAAAACATCTTAATGATACGGTGATAAGCGATAGGCTCTTTGCTTGAAAGGTCTTCCATCTTCTTGAATCTTGATTTCATGCTTGGTCAGATCAGTACGTCTAGGCACATCTGAAAATATTTCTGGAAAACTTCTAATTACTTCACTTAAGTCTTCACCTTGTTCAACACTCAGATGTTTCAGTTTATCCTCCAAATTTTCCAAAATTAAAGAATTATTCATCTTGCTTGCAGCTCCCAATTCGTAGCCATCATCGATTTCTGTAGATAAAGTTGTTTGGGTTACTGACACAGTTTCAGTTTTAATTTCTGAGAAATAAGGTTTCAAGAGGTTCACATATATCTTCCTTTGTCTTCTTCTTTTTGGTGTTTCAATCACATAAGTTCTATCACTTAACTTCTGAATTATCTTGTAAGGACCTTGAAATTTATTAGTGAGGGGAAATCTTTTGACAGGTAAGAACACTAACACTTGTTGACCAACACTAAAACTTCTTAGCTTAGTCTTGGCATCAAATCTCCTTTTCATTTTCTCGACTCATTTTCAAGTTTTCTAAAGAGAATTTTTTAATCTCTTTCAACCTTTTCCTTAAGTTCTTCACATACTCTCCTTGGCTTTCCTCTTGATTTTCTTCCCAATTTTCTGCAAGAATCTTCAACGGTCCTCTCACTTCTCTTCCAAAAATCATCTCATTAGGTGAACATCCCATACTTTCTTGATAAGCACTCCTAACTTCAAACAACATTAATGGTAAACCAACATCCCATTCTCTTCCTGACTCAGAACAATACTTTGTCAGCATACTTTTCAATGTCTGGTGGAACCTTTCTAAGGCATCTTGAGTTTCTGGATGATAGGCAGTGGATAACTGTTGTTTCACTCCTAACAAATTCATCAAATCTTGGAATAACTTTGAAGTAAAGTTTGTTCCTCTGTCACTTAGTACTATTTCTGGTATACCAAACTTTGAGAAAAACTCCACAAGTTTTTCAGCAACTATCTTGGCATATTTCTAATAGGGATTGCATCTGGATATCTTGTCACAGGACACATTAGTGTTAACAAATACTCATTTCCTTTCTTTGTCTTCAGCAGCGGTCCAACCATGTCTATAATCACTTTGCTAAAGGGTTCTCCTCTAACTTCTATAGGTTGTAGGGGGGGGCTTTCTTGATGGTTTCATTCGGTTTTCCAGTTATCTGGCAGGTATGACACTCACGGCAAAACCTGCTAACATCTTTGTGAAGTCCAGGCCAGAAAAAATATTTCATGATCTTTTCCACAGTCTTCCTGATTCCCATATGTCCAGACTCATGAGCTACTGCAACCACTTGCTTTCTCTACGGATATGGAATCAAAATTTGATGATATTCGCCCCATACAGCATCTCCTGGTATATCTGTAGGTCTATACTTCCTCATTAGCAAACCTTCCTTCAGATAATAACAGGTAGGAGTTTGTTGCATCTCTTCTCGATCAACAACTCTGAAGAACAAATCAGTTAACGATGCATCCTCTTCTGCAAGTCCATTAGCTTCTCTCTTGTCACTTGACCAACTTCAAGGGTTGAATTCTCAATATCTGCTAACTCAGCTACTGTAGTTTCACTACTGTCTTCAGTAACACTTTGACTACTCGGAGTCTCTTCAGGAACATCAGGTTCTTCTTCTTCGTCGTCGTCGTCTTCTTCATCTTCTTGGGAAATCTCTTCTTGGTCAGCACTATGGGAAACTTCACTTCCCTGGAATAATTCTTCTAAGCACAAAGATCCTTCACTTGATCCTTCTTGGGTGTGTAAATCCTCAGTTTCTTCACTTGCAGTCGTAGTCCTCTTCATACTTCTGGTAGTTACACAACTAGGAAACAGGTGGGGGTTATTCTTCTCCAACTCTACTGTAGGACTAATCCTCAATGGTTTGTCTGTCACTACATGACAAGGAATAAATGGCACACCACCAACTTCATTTTTCCAATAAAACATGTACACCTTCCACAGCCAGTGAGTCCTTTACAGCAAAATCAACATTCCCTGTCACCAATTCACATGACAGGTGTAAGTGGCATATAGGAGTTACTTCCTCTCCTCCTATAACCTTCAAAATAACTGAATCTCCTGTGAGACTCTTCTCCAACTGAGGGTGAGAACCACATACTACCACACTATGGTTACTCCCTGTATCACGTAATATCTTGACTGGTACCTGCACACTTCCTTCTTGAGTTGACAGCATACCCTCATAGATATATGGCCTAAAGCCTCCACACTGCTAAGCCAATCACTGCTTGAGGTAACATTTCCACTGGTTGCTAAACATTCAGCTTGTTTAGTTTTATTCTTCTCTGGAGTCTGATTCTTTCCCACACTGCTCTTCGTAGTTTGTTTCACCTGGTCACCTTTCACAACTTGACCAACTGACTTTTACTGCTGTTGATTCCGGTAACACTCTTGACTGTAGTGTCCTACTCTTCCACACTTGAAACAGACAACATTAAGTTTCTGTAATTGTCTTGAAAAACTGGATGAGGATTTCACATTAGCTTGCTGAGGTGTATTACCTTGTGTACTCTTGGTAGTATCACTTGTAGGTTTCCCATTAAATTTGTTCCTTTTATTTGGATAAGACTTAAAACCTGGGCGTTGTTGACTCTGGTACTTGACATTGTAATTACGTTTACTACTGATTATATTGTAATCTTCACTCAGTGTAGCAGCTTTGTCAAGTTTCCTCACCTCTCTCTCTCTCTCAGATAGGCTCTTATATGTTCAGGAATTCCTTTAAGATACTGTTCAAGAACAAGTAACTCTTCTAACTCATCAAAAGTTTTAACTTTAGCAGCTTCTAACCAACGTTTGAAACACCTTCTCACTTTGTAAGCATAATCTAAGAATGTTCCCTTCTCATCTTTTCTTAAATTTCTGAATCTTTCATTGCAGTACTCTGGGGTCATCTGGTAAACTTGTAGCGCACTGTGTTTAAGTACCTTGTAGTCTTTACACTGATCGGCTGTTAAGGCTAGATAAGCACTTCTCCCTTTACCAATCAAGACACTTTGTAGCAAAACTGACCATTTATCTTCTGGCCATCCCATGCCTGAAGCCACTTTCTCAAAGTGATAGAAAAACTCATCTGGAGCCTCTTCAGTAAACTTAGGGATTAACTTCTGCACTCTTACTACATCAAATACAGGGTCTTGATTACCTTGGTTAGGGTTAGACGGTGTTACAGGTAATGTGGATCTAACTCTTATCAATTCCATTTCCCTTTCATGTCTTGCAGTTTCTCTTTCCTCTTTTATCCTTTCTCTTTCCTCTTCTGCTGCTTTTTCTTCTTCTCTTTCTCTTCTTTCTTGTTTTCCCCTGTCTATTCTTTCTCTTTCAGCTTGCATTTTTAGCTTAATCAAATTCTCTTCTGCTTCAATGCGTCTAAGCTCTTACTCTGCATCACTTTTCTCTTTCTTTTCTGCTTGCTTATTTATGAGATCGGCACGTGCTACATTCAACAACTCTTGAGCCAATTCTACCTTATCTTCATCAGTTATTCTACCAGAGTTTATCAATGATTCCATAGCAATACATCTTATTTGTGCCTTTACCATACTAGTAGACACATAACCACCACATGCCACTGCTAAAGCACTCCACTGTGCCTTAGTCAGAGTGGTTTCAGATAAAACTTGGATGGAAGGGGCTGCTAAAAATTCCTTAATCTCGAACTGAGCCATTTTCCTCTAAGTTATCAACTTACAATTCAATACAATAAATGCAAAACAAAATTATATGGTCACTCTCCTAACAAAATATATCCCTAACACCACCAGTATATTCTAGAGTGATAATGAAATCTGTTTTCCTGGGTCTGGGCACCATTAATACATGTTACGGAGTGCCAAGTATCTGGTTACTACACTTACCATTCATTTATTGTTACCTCACAAAAGCCAGACACCTGAACCCTCATCACAGATATTAAACGACTGAATATTCTAAAGGCAACAGTGATCCCTTACCAATTTACCAGTATTGCAGAAAATCAGACTAAGTTCATCAAAACAGGTGTGAGGTAATCTTGTGAGTAGTTAAATTAATCAAAGGGCATCACTCCATCAACAACTTTAAAAGTCTAAGTATTTCCCTGATTTCAGAAGTCTAAGTACTTCCCTGGTTCTAAGTCACTTCAAGTAAATTGAAGGAAAACAGATTAATCACCACTCTATGTTTCTACCTAACATAATCATATGCAAATATACTGGTATAAAAATAAAAACACTTACAAAAATTCTAGATACAAAAATTTATTATTAAACTCAAAGTTTATAAGTAAAATTCACAATATCAGGGAAAATTACTGTTACTTGAAAACAAAGTAAAGTTTAATTAATTCTTGAATTAAATTAAATGAAATTAAATCAAAATTAATTTATCACAAAATTCAAGAAAATTAATTCAATTGAAATTCAAAAGTGCAAGGCAATAAATGAAAGTTTGAAATTAATTCACAAGTGCTAAACAATAATAAAACTTGAAACGAATTCTAAGTAAATGCAAATTAATTCACAAGTGTTAAATTTAATTAAATGTGCAATGATTAAGCAATGAAAATAACTAAGTCAATTAAATTGTGAAAGTAAATGAAAATACAGAAAAATGGTGGACAGTATCAAAATAAAAGGCACACTTCAACAAGAAAATGAAAAAATGCACAAAATGAAACAAACACAAAACACAAAAATTTGCAATGTGTAAAAGTGTAAATCTTTTCACTCAAAACATTGTAACCATCAGTTTTTACCAAACCACTTTTCCTATCAGTTATTAGTTAACCACTGTTCCTATCCGTTATTAGTTATTAGTTAACCACTGTTCCTATCCGTTATTAGTTATTAGTTGCAACTAATAAAAATATAACACACTTTACTTTTTTGGTATACCAACTTCTTTCTTTGCTGCAGTCTTGTTTTACACTTTCACAAAAACCAGGCGCTGTTACAACAACAATGTTTGTTCAG
>NC_061087.1:81814159-81824159 GCF_015104395.2 Macrobrachium nipponense
ACTGCTTTATATATCAACAAAGCCCACCAAACAAACAATATATAGGCCTATCATAGGTTCATTGTTTATCTTTCAAAAACAGATGGTATCTTAATACTGTGCAGTGTATTTAAGAATTTATTATTGTAATTTTAATTTTAATTAACTATGGTTGTGTCTATCTCTGTCAGAAATGAGTCGTTGCCATTATGTTGGAGTTGGGGTACTATTTTAACATGTGTAGTACAGGTATGGTATAAGTGAATAGTGCAATGAGTTATTGCACTGTTACTGCTGCAGCTTGGAATTAGACACAGAGAAAGGTTGGAGAGTAGCAGGAGTCTTTAGAGAGGGGTGGCTTAAATGTGATTGAGTGATTGAATAAAAGAGGTTTTGCTGAGCAATAGGGAAGATAGAGACAGAATAGTAATACAAGAAAGAAGAGTCTCGATTATAAAACAGGCAGAAAAGTTTAAATACCTAGGATCTACTTTAAGCCAAGAGGGAGGATGTAAGGCTGAAGTTGACAGTAGGGTAAAAGCTGCATTGGGGAAGTGGAGAGAGGTAGCTGGAGTAATATGTGATAAGAAAATGCTAGTCAAGCTAAAAGTCAAGATCTATAACAGTGATAAGACCAGTGTTAATGTATGAAGTGGAAACATGTGCTCTAAGAAGAAAAGTGGAAGTAAAGCTTGAGAGAACAGAGATGAGAATGCTAGGGTGGATTATGGGAATATCGCTGCTTGAGAGATTGGAAAATGACGAAATAAGAAGGGCAGCCTTAGTAAAGATGACAGAGGTAATAAGAGTCTCAATTGAGATGGTATGGGCATGTGTTGCGGATGGATGACAAGGAGGGACTGAAGAAGGCTTGTAAGGAACCTGTAAGAGGAAGAAGATCGAGAGGGAGACAGAGAATTAGATGGCGAGATAAAGTGAAGGAAGATATAGAGAGAAGAGGTTTGGTGGATGATGATGCCTTTGATAGAAGGCAGTGGAGAAGGCGCATCAGGCAACCGACCCCTTAATTTATGGATAATGGTGGGAAAGAAGATATGTGTGTGCGTGTGTGTGTATTTTAATGTATCTGGTTATTAAATAACAGAATATCATTCGTCCTTCGATTGATCTGAACTCCCATCTAACTTGCTAAGAGGTACAGACCCTTAACCATGCCCCGGCAGAAAACACATTTCCCTGTACGGAATGTGTGTGTGTGTGTGTGTGTGTGTAATTCTGAACCAACTCTAACTGGTGAATAATGCCCTTCAAAAAAAGGGAATCGAAATATCGCACATTTTGTTGAATACTAAATACCGTTTTGCGCTTCCTATTATTATTATTATTATATATTTAAATGCTCCTATTCCTAATATGAGCATTTAAGTTAAGGCATAACCTGCCACGTCAAAATGGGGTTTTGATGCATTTTGTTCAATGGCTAAATAAATATTTGCGGCGGGGAGTATTTTCGGGTGGTGATGGTCGGACTAAACCTGAAATGAACAGTTCGGTGTGATATGGCAATTGCAATATTGGCCAGTGGCATCATGCAAATGCCTGTCGTTTTTATCTATTGTTATTTTGGGGGGCGAACCAGATGGTCGAAATTTTACAATAAACATTTGGCACTTCAGCACTAAACACGAAGCACTGTCTTGGTATTGTGACTGTTGAAGAATAGGTTTTGTTTTTCGAAGGGTCACAGTCGAATCTAATATAAAATGAACAGTTTTGTCGATAACTTTCACCATTAATTCAATTACACCAAAAGTAAATCCATGTTGTAAGTTTAAAGATGACGCTCGTCTAGTAGACGTGTCAGAAATGGTTTGGTTAAAGTGTAAAGTTATTTTTCCAATGCGTAATAAAATAAAATGTCAGTTAATGGTTTAGACCTTATTAACTGAGTTTTACTTATGAGTTTTTTCTCCAATTCCAATTAAGAATTTTCCAGTTAAAACGCTTATTTTATAAGTGACGTGTATTGATAAAGACTCAAGTAGTAGTCGGACATGTAAGGATAAAGGGGATAATTATATACATGATGCTTTCGTGGAAGAGTAAAAGTGATTTGATGAGTTTCGTTGGGATTTTCTTTCATTCATTTTATTCCATCTTTATGTTAGCTTTTTGGGGAAATAAAGATTATAGTTTTGTATATCCGGGTTTTCAATTCACCGAAGACTTAATGATGAATTTCAGCTAGCTACATAGATGACAGTCAAAGGGACCATTGAAGGTAGGTCATGCTTTCCAGTTAGGAATTCTCTCCTATTATTTAGACAGGGGTCATTCTGACCTTTGTAACAGTGGTGGCAGCGTCAAAAGGCATTCAAGCCTATAGATTACTTTTCTGGAGAGACCAGGATTATATAGATTAGGTAGATGCTAGGAAAAAGTGGTTATAATTATGTATATTTGGCAACTGACTCTATTGCTGATAAAAGTGGGTTTAAGTTGTAGTCAACGGAATTTGGGTGTCAGCCGGACTCGGCAGTGCTGTTAGCTAGTGCGTAAGGATATAACGTGCTTTAAGGTGGAAGCGATAAGGGGGAATTAATTACGCACGATTGCAAGTGTAACTAAATATTACGCGCTAAGGCGAAAGCAGATAACTTTGTGTTCACGTGCCGAAACCTATGAGGATGTAAGTGTTAAAGTTTACTTTTGTTATTACTGGGCCTTTTCTTTTTTGTTGGTGTTAACAATTTGCTCACAAGTGTATTTCATTTTGGTGTCCCTGCAGGATTCAACAGACATTAGGGGTTTGTTGTTATAAGTGCACTGCATTGGAAAGAGTAGCACGACATATTTCATTTTTTGTATGCGATCGGTGATGAGAGGACAGGCCTGTACAAAGTTCAGCAAATTATCTCAGAAGGAAGGGTGGCGTTACATTTTCTCTCTCGCTCTTCCCTGTTTTCTATTGGGCATAGTGACACAGTGATCGGCTTATTTACCTTGAATCTGAGAGACAGTAACTCGGAAGAGTAGCAGTTTATTGGGAATTAGTGCATGCAATTTATTTTATTTGGTGATTGATACATTATTACCTCGGTGTTGGTGGCTTGTGTGGGGATATATTATATCGATGTTATTGAGGTCTGGACAAATCACAAATTATAAGTCCCTCTAAAGAAGGCAAAATGGCCAAAGCAGGTAACAATCAAACTTTGATGCATAAGATAACTAACATAAATGCAGGAGTAGCCCTTTTCGAGGCATTGTTGATGGCATTCTGTCCCAACCAGTGCAAATTTTTATTGAGGGAGTGAATAGCTACTTAAACGCCAAGGGAATTAAAAATGATGCAGAGGCGTTCACAGAGGCAAAAAAGCCTTGTTAGATACAAATAAAGAGGATTTGTCATTTAGATGTCGTAGTTTCCAATACACACAATGTCAGTCATGGACCGAGTTACAAGCATTTCTGAGGGTAGCATATGGAACAAAGGAACATGGAAATATGGTGAGAGACTTAGGAGAATTGTACAAGATTAGGAAAGGAACAACAAGCCTCATTGAGCATATGGGCCATGATCTGTATCAGTCCATGTTCTCTCAATACTCTTTAAAAGCCTCAATGGAGATTAAATATCTTGGGTTTTGTAAGAATACTATTTTCTCTGGGTGATAAAGTACTGATAGAACCATTTTTGGTGATAAAAGGGGTTGCGTTGGGCAACAGACTTTTGCTGGGCCATCCCGCATGTAGGAGACACAGGATATAGGTCTATATAGGTGTTAGTGGCATAACGGTTGGGATACCGGGTGTTTTTATCCAATATGAGGATACGGGCGGAACTAAGGTTACCGAGGTTAATATGGGTAACAATGAAAACGGTGGTGACAATTTTGGCAGTTTTAACAGTGGTGGATGCAATGAGGACCACGGGTGCTGATATTTATGGGGAGGTGGAACAGGGAAGTACTAACCAAAAATATAAAGGTGTTTTATCAGAGGATGTTATTCTAAATCCAGTTACAAAGACTCTGGTAAGAGTCAGACTTGGGGTGAAAAAGCCCAAATAGGTATGCATAACTGACAGTAGCGAGAAACTAAGATGGATCATTAGTACCGTATCGGTGAGCAGAGTATCAAATACTGGTGTTACATGGATGGAATTATTGAACTGCAATGATACAGTTATGAAATATCAGAACACTTATGTGGTAGACCTCCAAGATTGGAAAAATTATAGTGGTTCGGTGGCTATTGTAGAGGGGAAAACTGAGTTTTCAGATGCAGAAATGCAATCAAGGAAGAAAATCTTTAGGGAACATTTAGTTAACGCAGACTAAAATGAGCATGTAGAAGCGGTAAGCGAACTTTTGGCGGAATTTGGGGATAAGGTATGCCTACAAGGGGACAAGTTAGGACTGACTAACGTGTTAGAACATAATGTGAATCTAGAGGAAGGTACAAAACCCATTTTTATTCCTGCATACGCATACCTTTCAAAATCAGAGAACAGGTAGAGAAAGAGGTCAGTAAATGGGAAGAGGAAGGAATTATTAGACCTAGTCCGTCCCCATACAACTTTCCTTTGTTGGCGGTGCCTAAGAAGGACGGATCTATCCGAGTATGCATCGACTTTAGACGTTTGAACAAGAAAACAATACCCGACTGTTATCCAGTCGCGTGCATATCAGACCTTTTCGTAGAAATTGGGGGACATAATATTTATAGTTCAATTGATTTGGTGCAGGTTTTTTTGCAGGTCCCTCTTAGCGAAAATAGCAAGGAATAAACTGCTTTTTCAGTGTCCTAGGGACATTTTTAATTTACTCGGATGCCCTTTGGTTTGTCGGGTAGTACTATGACTTTACCGTGGTTAGTAAACACAGTTTTGCACGGTTTATTGGGTAAAAATGTCTTTGTGCTATATTGATTGCAACAGACTCGATCGAGCATCACATGGAAGTGATTAAGGAAGTACTTAAGAGACTTGGTTAGATTGAATATTAAGCTAGTTAAGTGTTCCTTCTTGAAGAAGCAAATTACATATGTAGGTCATGTCATATCCAAAGAGGGAGTTGAGTGAATGACGATAATGTCAAAGTAATTGTAGATTTTCCTGTCCATAAGACAAAGAAACAAATTAGGTCATTCCTGGGAATGGAGGAATATTTTTGTAGGTTTATGAAAGGGTTTTCTAACATTGCAGCTCCTTTATCAGATATGTTCCGGGAAGACATTCAGTTTTATTGGGGAGAACCACAACAAGTAGCTTTGTATCCCTTTTTTTGATAATTATTTTATTTTATAAGCCTATAATTATGCAACACTTTTGCTTGATTGATATAATTTTCATGAAAGTGATTTTGCTTTAGCCTATTATCAACTCTCTCATATTGTTTGTTAACTCTCTGTTGTTATTAGGCCCATTGCTATAAACTAAAATACCTAGGTTAAGAGCATATAGGCGCATAGGTCTAACCTAGATTTTTTCTATGGGACAAGGAAAATTTATGACATGATTTTCTCTCTGTATTTTTATCAATTCGTGGGTTAATAGTATATTCACTTAAGCTAGATTCATCCTCCTGAAGAGCTCGCTTAAAAGGCCTCCCTGAACTTGGCTGCTAAAGAAATCTTTTCTTCTTCTTCTTCTTTTTTGTAGAGAATTATAGGAGTACTTTTAGGGGAGCCCTTCAGGTTATCATTTGATAATGTTTACAATGTGTAGGACCTTCCTGAATAAGATTATTACTTTTATGGTGCTATAGCTCGAATTGATCAAGTCAAACTAAAAATACTTATATAAAAAAATGTGTGCAATTCGCTATTAGTTGTTTAAAAAGCTAAAAATGTGAGAAAAAAAACCTATTTAACTTACAACTTCATGAAATGAGACCAGACAATTTGTGCAAAATACTAACTAATAATCTAATGCATATAGGGTCATGGTAGTCTTAAGATTTTGAATTTAAATTTCTTGGCCCCAAGGTCACTTACACTGGTCATTATTTTGCATTAATTATTTTGCTTCATTTTGTGGGTCAGTAAATGTAAGAGAATTAAACCCTGTAGCTACTTTCAAGTTCAACTGTTAAGTTCTGTAAAACTAGGCCTATTTGGCTAGTTCCTGACACAAGAAATTAGGCTAAACAATTGATGCAAATTAGATATTATACTAGTAAAGATTTTCAATTCAAAGAATCAAAACTAGTCTATATTGACGTAATGAATATTTATTATAGGTTTTGTTATTTAGCAATACCTTTTCATAATTTTTTGAAGCAGGAGAAAAAAAAATTGTTTCACACCGCTGTTGATTTTAATCAATACCTTAGAATTTATGTAATATTTTACTACTCATTAGGTTATATGACTATATTTTCTTCTGTAATGGGAAATGTCATTTTATCGTATTGTAACTACTCAATAATGAACTAGTTGAACTATAAAATAATGCAAATAGCCTTATGGCTAGAAATGCATTGCAGTTATATTTGACCGTGTGTAGATGTGAGTCAGTGTTCCGGGTATCGGAAATAAAATCAGTATAACTCAACAAAATTTCTATTTTTACCCATTTCATATTTTTCTATCGACATGCTTTACGGCTTCTCGAGTCTATCTAGCGTTGAAGAAGAGAGGTAGTACTATCATCTCATGGGTTGAGTGGAAAACTCAGAAATGGGTGAATTGATGAAGTAAATGAAGCCAGACTATCATGGAAGCTACCCATTTCCTTAGCAAAGATCTTCCATAGGGTAGCATAGGCCTAATCATTGCAATGATTGATTTGAGCAATGATAACCATCCGATCTACCGAGTGACGATCTACCGAGTGACTAAGTTGTGGTCACACCTTCATCAGAAAGGTTAGATGGAGCCCATCGCATGCATTCGAATATCATAACATAACAATGCACATTGATACCGGAGCCAAACATAGCGTTTTGCTAAATAATTCGCACATTGTATTACAACGGATTCAGCTATGCAAAGACGATTTTTGTAGAGGTGGGAAAGCACAAACGTCTCAACAAAGGTCGATATCAAAGTCAAAATCGGACCACTGTTGTTCGTTTATCGTATAGCAGCAACTTCATCAATCACGGCGGAAGTCAGATTTTTACGAATCCGCCAAATCAACGCGTACTGCCATCCACACGCACTGACACAAACGAGACTGCATCCATGTGCCTCGACATTCTCAAACCCTGTGATGTTTGTTTTGGCTGAGCTAAAAGTGGATGACTCATCGGCGTAACGTGAACGCGTGCATTCTGGCGATCGTTGTATGCATTTCTTATTTTTTATCCGTCTCTCAATAACCTGTTCCGGGATGCTTTCGGCACAGATCCCGTTCAAAACCTCTCGTATATCACAAGCATCATGACAATGTATGTATTGTTCCGGGCGGTTTTGATCGCTTCTCGTTCAAAATTATCTTATTTTGACACTGTAAGTACACAAGAAGCGATAGATCCTCAGTGCTTAGAAGTTCCTGCTTGCTAAGCATGAAATGCCTTCTTAGTCTCCCCAGTACCGAGGCATCAAAGTAATCAAGCCCAAACAACCAGGCCTGGTTTTCTTTAATTAACTGTGAAGCCCTTCCCGGAAACGTAGACTAAAGCAAGGTGTACGTGAAAGTAAAAAAATAAATAATAATAAGGGGCAATGAAGCACAACAATGGTTCCATTCCCTGTGTTTTTTGTCCTTCCTACTTCTTCCCTTCTCTCTTTGTCAATGAATTTTTTCGGCCTACCTCCAAGTTTAGTAATAATATTTACGCCGGCGTCACCGCCCATTCATCCCCTGCCCTTTGCCTTCATCCTCGAGTCACTCCTTTCAGCGCTGATCACGTGAGCGGAAAATGAGTTGAGACATGAACTGGACAATCAATGATTTGGAAAGAAATGCAAGGTAGGCGTCTGGGTCTAACGGCTTCAGGACTTTTCATCCCACTTATTGGAACCTTATTTTAGGCCATATCCGTCACTTATTGCAATATTGCTCTCACATCTGAGGTACCAGGAGCATCACTCGTTCATTCCACGGCCTGGGAGTTTCCCTTAATTCCAGTATTTGGAATTTTCTTGTTTCTTCTGCTTTTCTCCATTCTCATAACCATCTGACTCTCAAGAGAGGGTCCGTCTTCCTTGAACTTGAGCCTCTACGCTCCTGTTTCCGACTTGGGCTGGATTAGAACGTTAGATTACTTTTCCCACCAATCTTTACTTATAAGGAAAGATGTCTGCAGTTTTCTTTCCCATTTTTGGTCTCACAAAACACACATTATATGTAATAAATAAATAAATAAATAAATAAATAAATAAATAAATAAATAAATAAAATATAAAAATATAAAAATATAAAAATATAAAAAATATATATATAAAAAAATATATATAAAAATATATAATATAAAAATATAAAAAATATAAAAAATATAAAAAAAAATATAAAAATAAAAATATAAAATATAAAAAATAAAAAATATAAAAATATATAATAAAAATATAAAAATATAAAATATAAAAATAAAAATAAAAAGATATATAAAAATATAAAATATAAAAATATAAAAAATAAAAAATATATATAAATAATATATAAATATAAATATATAAATATAAAAAATAAAAATAAAAATATAAAAATAATATAAAAAATATATAAATATATATCATAAAAAATATATATATATATATATATATATATATATATATAGATATAAAAATATAAAAATATATAAATATAAAATATATAAATAAAAATATAAAAAATATATAAAAATATAAAAATTAAAATATATATAAAAATAAATAAATAAAAAATATATATATATATATAATATATATATATATATATATATATAAAAATATATATATATAAATTATAAAAATAAAAATAAATAAATAGATGGAATATATATATAAATATACTTATAATTAATCATATTAATTATATTAATTTAACTATTATATTATATTATTTAATTATATTATAATATAAAAATTTATTTACAAAACATAACAATATATTATAATTGTTATATATACATTATTGTCTATATATATGTGTGTGTGTGTATACATGTATATCTATGCGCTCACGCGCACGCTTGTGCATGCATGCTCGCTCCAAGGTCTAAAGAATCTTTAGACCTTGGCTCGCTCCAGCCTCCATACGCCTCAGAACCTCGGCACGATGATAGACTACACACACTTTCCCGCCATCTGGCAACGCCAAAAAGTATTCGAAGAAAGAAAGGAATTTGACCAATTATTTAGGGACATTCGCGACCCTTATCCGATGAGGGAAAAGGGCTTAAACCAAGAGGGAAAGGGTTCGGAAGTAACAGGCCGGAGTTACGACTATGACCGTTTCCTTCATCCTTTGAACATTCCGGTCTTATGCCCCCTAATGTAATTGGCCTTTGGCCCCGCTGGAAGTTCTGCTGACCTAAATGAGATCGAATGGATGTGGAAATGGAATACGTCTTAGGCTGAATTCGCTCGTGCTTCGTTAACCAATGCGTATGGAAGTGTGTGTTTTGGGACATGAAGGGGGAATGTATGTGTATAAGTATTTACACCGTATTGTCTTTGTTTGACTGTATTCTCACATGAACGTTGGATGCGCTAACGCACGTATGCTTGGAGTATACATAGTGCATACGGAAGGAAAAAGTGAAGTCGACGCATACTGTACTAAATTGATTCGTGTGAATTTCAAAGCCTGCAGTTGACGCAGACTTAATTATCCATGTACTTTACCCTGATAACACGAGGCTATCGCTACTACACCACTTTCAGCGTGAAAAGGCTTTTTCATATCCAATGCATTGTTCGCATTGTTCCCTTGACCAGGTCACAGAACGAGTCTGTCTGCTATCAAATGGGTGACAAGTTTCCTAGTGTAATTTTGTTACGTTATAAAGGTTTATTACTCACTGCACATTAGATTTACAAAGTCTGATGTTTCTCACGGACGAGAGGTTTGTGTGAACTCAAGTTTAGGTGTGTACTAGTGTGAGTTTTATTATCTTAGTTGCTGCAA
>NC_061087.1:81826659-81831659 GCF_015104395.2 Macrobrachium nipponense
TGTTCAATAAGTATTAAAGAAAAGGTTAGGCTAGTCGTTGTTGAGAATGACGATAATAATATGGTATCCATTGATAATATCACGGGCAATGAATAAGAATTTGGTATATATACTGTACATATGACAATATTATATCAAAGGAATTTTGTAACTATACATTTGGCAATATTACTATTTTCATTGTACAATTTTAGCGTTGACTATAGGAATACATAGCAATTACAGTGCAATTTCTATTTACTGTTTCACTATCAGTTATGCAAATCTTTCGAATTGGTGAAATACAATCAAATTTAAATGACAATACGATCATTTAGAAATGTTTGGTACGATATTTTGGCCCGATCTAACTGGTAACCTTGCTTAATAGTAAACACCACTGACGACAGGGCGAGGTCAGGTTATACATGATTGCAGCTGCACCTATTGCAAGCTTAGCAAATTGTCCTCGTGGCTGCAAAACTACTTTTGTGTTGCGTGTTTTAGCTGTATGCAACAAAGAAAAGTCGTATGCGTCACCTGCTAATATCAATAGGTAGGTGTTAATACACAAGCGCCTAACTATTTAGACACGAAGACAAAGGTGACCTTTATAGGAGTAATACGTACTTGAATGACAAGTATGAAAGAGAGATATAGAAATATATTTTTTTTTATGTCAAGGCCTTTCTCATTTTTCAGACCAAGAATAAACAATGGTCGAATTTTCCTGACTGATAAACTATCTCACTGACCAGCTGCAACAACCATTTAAAAATTTCATTTATGTATTATGTATATATAAGTATTTATGTATGTACCATATCTGTCAATATACGTGACCGTATACGGCATATGTATTTATGCTTATTCTATGTGTCATCTTCCCTGATGTCAAAGTATGACAGTTAACAATAATAATGATGATTATAATATTAATAACAAGAATAATGATAATAACTGTAATGAACATCAATTTTATTATCATCATTATGATTAATATACTATTATACAAGAATAATGACAATAACTGTAATGAACATCAATTTTATTATCATCATTATGATTAAAAATATCATCAATACTTTACATGTATTATTATTCGTTGGCTAAATACTGGTCTTTATCCTACGACCGTGTGGCAAATTTCGCGGGTATCTGAACGATACTTTAGGTATACTCGAAACTCCTGGGTAACAGTGGTTTTCACAGAGAGTGTAAAGCTTGGTGCATATTTCAAGTTATAAGAGCCGTGAATTGCGCCATAGAACTGTTTGGCACAATTAATGCTCTCATTCATAGCCCATTCGCTTATTGTAGTTTACTTAGGAGTTGTAGTGTGTGAAACAATATAAGAATAAAAATCGAGCGACTCATCAATTATGACAGTTTGCGATGCTGCAAAATAGATGCAAACCTGTGAAAGGCATAAGAAAATTGATTTCTTAACTGATTATGAATGAGCCGAAAACTGGATACCTTCTTTATAGCAAAAGAAACTTTTTGTTAAATGCCTGGAAATAGGGTAAATATAATTCAAGATGCATGAAACTCTCCTCATTCACTAAACTCAGTACAGTTCAAGAATTAAATCCTTATTACTGGCGTTAGATTAGTAGAAACGAAATTGTAGTGTGATATTAATAGAGAAACACACGTACAATGATATAATAATGTATTTCCCCCAAATTATACACATTTTCTATTCCTTTTTTCCATTACGACAATTCACCTGCTGAGCATTAAGGATGTAGACAAAGCTGCTCCTACTTGGGGGATTTAGGGGAAGTGAGGAGACCTCGGTGAACAGGGTGACGGTCATACCCTCTTAAGCCTCCTCCCATTTATATAATTTAAGAAAATACAATAACAATAATTAAATGAACCAACATTCAATACATTCAAGTTTACTTAATATTATATGATATAATAGGCAGGAAAGCGGCGGGGGGAGGAGCCAGGAAAGTGGGTTGAGGGAGGGGTGAGGATATGAAGGTGGAGGAAGGGAGGTATGGAGGAACGGGATGGGGATAAAGAACGTCCGAAATCATTGGTTGACAATGCTTGGCAACACCTTCTAAGTCAAGAGTAAACGCCCCTAACAAATCCACCATTTGATTTAATGCCACTTATTTTACCTTCCAAAAATTAAGGGGGAGGATGTCTTGTTGCCACTGTGTTAAAGTACCATTTCAATCAAATAATTAGTTTGATAGATATTTGAGAAAAACGATGACTAGATGTCCCTGAGATGCATAGTAGTTCCCGGTCTCATAGCCAAGCTTGTAACAGACATACGTTTATAAACCCTTATGGGAGTAATAGGTACATATAATGACTCTGCATACAACACATCTTATAAAAATTGGTGAACTACTTAATGACTTTGATAAATCCACAACAAGGTATGAGTAAAAGATCGATAACGCCCCAAAATGTTTGTTAATAGGAAATTATTTAAAGCTTAAATGTCTCAAACCGAAATTACTAAAGCAACATTTCAATGGCGTTCTTGGGGGATTTGTCTCTCCAAGCATGGTGGCGATTCCGCTGCTTTGCACTCACTAACAAGTGAGGCCTAAGGCTGCAAAAATTCAACTTTTGTAGTTTTCACGAATAATGTGAAATGAAATCTTGTTCGCTAACCTCTTCACAAAATATCTATCAGATGAACGAAAAGTTTTACTTGTTATGCTCATGAGAGCTCCAGCACCTATATTTTTACACATCAGATCTTCGCAACTAAACATTCGTAATGATGTTGACAATGAGGAAACTAGAAAATTGCTATAATATGGAGTTTTATTCAGGCTCAACTGGCGTATAGAACTAGCAGATCCCGTACAATATGTTAAGACGAAAACTAAGGGATTCAGACCCGTTGAAACACGGTTTTTCAGCAACACCTTTTCATCAAAGCGTCGGACAAAGGTGAAAGTTGGCAAGTATATATTTTATAACGCTACCTAATTTATGGAAGTATTATTTAGTACCTAAGTTCAATTGCTCTTGTACTTATCAGAGTAAAAGTCAGTTTCATATGCCAGAGCCATCAAAATCACTGGTAAGGGTTTTGAACACAATAGGTGACGTCATGAGGCTCCACCCACAAAGCAGCGAAGTTTACATATTATGGGGAAAACGTCTCTTCGGGTATTTTATATAGTACCCTACATGTTCATGCAAAGCTCCACACAAATGCTACCAAGTACATGTTTTACAGTACGTGATCTGTCAATGTTCAGAACAAATCCCTTTGCCGATGACATATTCTCTAACTGATATTAGTACCCATCCTAGGCTTCAGCGATATCAATGATGGCGAGCAGGATTTGTCATCGTTCCCTTGATTGCATTATCATTTTCAATTATTATTATTATTATTATTTCTATTATTATTATGTGACGGTTCCATCTCAACTTCCACAGAAGTTGTTGAGACCAAGGCCCACAGAGGCCAAGAGATAAGGTCTACCTAATTGGGTGGGGTCGACTGCCGCCTGGGGTAACTACGCAGGTGATGACGTATCTTAGAGGTACCTGCTCATCACGGCAATTCACCTGCTAACGCAATAAGGAGGTAGACCAAGCTCCGCCTACATTGGGGATTGTGGGGGCGGGTTTTTGGGGAGGGGGGCGGTTGAGCAGACCTTGTTAGGACTAATTTGTTAGCTTGGAATGCTTCCATTTTCTTGATATTCGTATTGTTTCTACTCAACATGTAATTCAATGTATGTACTACTACATCCCATAATGAACCAGTCTGTAGCTCATTTGTTAGATCTACATCTATTCAGTACGGGAATACAAAAAGACAATCCGTTTTGTTTTACCTCAGTTTTCGACACTATAACCTATTTGCTGCAGCAAGAGATGTGTTGCCTTATAACTATTAAACACTCTAGAAATAATTATTTATTCATGCAATAGTAAATCTTGCCACGGGGTTTTCTCGCCTGTATCAAAGTGGCAAGCCGTAGCACGAATGCAATCTTACAACCACGGGAACAGTTCCATATCCTGTTGGCCATTATCGAATTTGTTGAAGCCTAGATTGTGTTAGTGACTTACTGCCTACCTGGTGAATGGGCGGAGCCTCATGGCGTCAAATAATTTTTACGTCACGAATGGTTTTGGATCATTTTCTGTGATTTTCTTGGTTCCGGCATCGTCGACTTCATTTTATTCTGTAAATATCAAAACTATCGAACTTAGGTGCTTAATAATACTTGCACAAATTAGGTTGGTTTATTACACTTGCCAATTGCAGTTTATCGGATGCTTCGATAAAAGGTGTTTCTGAAAAACCGTGTTTCATTCGGCTCCAAAACCCTTATTGGTGAGTACGATAAGATCAGAACACGTATAAATATTACCTACGATGCTCATGGAATAGATGTTTCTCGTTGGACGAGTGGTTTTCGCGCTCGCCTACCAATCCGGTGGTCCGAAGTTCGATTCTCGGCTCTGCTAACGCGGAATCAGAGAAATTTATTTCTCGATATAATGTGGTTCGGATTCCACAATAAACTGTAGGTCCCGTTGCTAGGTAACCAGTTGGTTCCTAGCCACGTAAAAATATCTAATCCTTCGGGCCAGTCCTAAGAGAGCTGTTGATCAGCTCAGTGGTCTGGTAAAACTAAGATATACTTAACTTTTTATCATGGAACAGATATCAAATCATGCTAGATGCCAGTGCTTGACCTGAACTCGGAACAGAACAGATTATAAAATTATAAGACAATTTATGTGTACAGTACAGGAAGAATAGGTTAGGGATCAAGTATTGGATCACGTCCGGTACAAATAGAACACATGAAAGGTCACATGCAGTATATAGAAAAGCGTACGATACTATCAAATGCCATGAGATTTGTTCTGAACATTGACAGATCACGTACTGTAAAACATGTACTTGGTAGCATTTGTGTGGAGCTTTGCATGAACATGTAGGGTACTATATAAAATACCCGAGAGGTCACGTACTATTTGTGTAAGAAACAAATAAGAGATTAAGTCCG
>NC_061087.1:81834159-81844159 GCF_015104395.2 Macrobrachium nipponense
AGCAGCTGTGATAAGCTGAGAAACGGCTGAGACGTCGCTGTTATTAACCTCTTCCGTTCTCTTGTTACGAGATCAAGGTAATTAAGGCCCCGTCCCTCGTCCAATACAAACTCGCGATATTAATGCCCACGATGGACCCACGCCTAAGGCCTACTGACGAAGGGAATATTTTAAGATATAATTCCGCGACTTATACCGTACATACTCTCACATTCTACAATCGCGCTCCCGCTCTCAGGATAACACAAGTCTTCCAGTTTTCAGAAGGTAATCTGGGGTAAGGTTGTTAGTACTTTTCCCTTCCTTACCTTATGAGCTTCCCGCCAAATTTGACAGACTACCTGGTATGTATTTTCCTGAAGTTCTGGTTTTCAACGATATTATTAGTATTATTATTATTTCAGTAGATGAAGCCTATTCACATGAAACAAGCTCACAGGGGCCATTGAAATGTAATTCAACCTCCCGAAGAATGTAAAAGAAAAAGGCTGTTCTTCGTATTTTTCTTCTTGTTTTGGGCAACTGACAATGACTGCATATCTAAATCATTGCAAGTTACCTTAGGTATTTGACCTCCTCCGGGCTGATTTGCAGTTTTATTTATTGTTTTAGTCAGACTGTTGAATGTTAGTAAAAGGTGGGAAAGTTAACGGAATTTCGTTTTATATGAAAATGAAATTGAGATCTTGCACCAAGTCAGCAAAAGATGACCGTCTCTTTGGGAGAAACCTTTGACCTCCGTTTTGCCAGGCAACAATACCAGCCCGATTTCAATTGTTCCTTTGGACAAACAACAAAGAAGGGAAACCGCGAAAGGGAGAGAAACAGCAAAGAGTACTAACAACGCTCTATAGCAGATGTATGTGAATGTTGCAGCCACAACAACCCACTCAGCCTTCGACCATAATCCCTTAATACTCTTCGCTTTTTTTTTTCCAGAGTTCGCAGTAGCTGGGAATAAATCTCTCACAGTCACTTCCACTTCCAAAAATGGTTTTGTTCTCCAACAAAACTTTTTTTTTTCCATGAGCGTTCCGGTCGAGCGCCTTCTGTTGGTGCCAGGAAAATGAAACAGTTGGGTTCTATTTTCCTCTTTCTGTCCTTTTTGACGCATTCGTATATATAAAGAACAACAAATAAATGAATAAATGAATAAAAACTCGTCCTACTTCCCTCACTAAGTTTTATTTATCTTGCTCACCTCATATCTCCTCCTCCCCCTCCCTCCAATTCCTCATTCTACTATTTCTCATCCTCATTTGCTTCCTCCCTCCTCCTCCTCCTCCCCTCTTCTGATTTTTTTCCTCATTAACATTGATAACCAAAAACGACAGGAAAAAACAACGGAATCATCATGAACCCAATTTACCTCTCCTTCATATCTCCTCCAAGCCGAAAAAGTTTTATAATTATGACATAGGACAAAATTAATATTACCAGGAATATATATTTCATGCATCTCGCTTCGATTGTGAAATGAAGTAAGGTTAATATGATAAGTTCATCAAGCGTAGAGGCAATTTGTGTCGTTGGAATTATATGGTTAAAACTTCCACAGGACGGAAAGCAGTATGTCGTCACCAGGTAGGAAAAGACACAAGTGACATTGTGGACTGATGTTATACAATTATCTGTCAGTTTACCCAATAACAGACGTAAGTTTTTTTTTTTAACGCGCGTGCCATGTACTGGATGATATATATATATATATATATATATATATATATATATATATATATATATATATATATAATATATATATACATATATATACATACATATATACATACATATATACTATATATATATATATATATATATATATATATATATATATATATATATATATATAAATTCTTCTCTTAAATCAGTATACATCTCAGGTATCCAAGACCCATTAAAACACTCTGGTTTAAACCTAAAGACTATATTTTGGTGGACTGACTTCCACCCTTATCAAGTAGTGAATAAGAGAAGAAGTTACATTGGAGAAGTATATAGTAAGAGATGTCTTAATCATCAGAACTAATAACAACTAGAAATTCGTTGTCTTCAGGAAAGGGATATTCCCACTTTCATACGTACATTTTTACAGCTATCATAACATTTCATTTAAACTCGGCATAGCAAGTAACTTATTTCTTAGAGCCCTGAGAATTTACCTCACAGATTTTCTTGACAAAGAACTCGAAACAATCAGAAATCAACTCATCTTCTTAAAATACCCCAAGCACATAATGGAAAAAGCCATACATAAAGAAAAGAGTATTTTTTACAAACCCACAGAAAACAAAGAAAAAAAATACACAAACAGAATCATAATCCCTCACATGGATAATTTGCGAGAGATCACACAGACCTTAGGCCAACGCAACCCTTTCATCTTCACTTATCTGAATGAATTGGGGAATTCCTTAATTAACGATGAGAAGAAACCAGTTTCTAAAGACATAAGAGTTTATGAAATCCCCTGTAGGGATTGTGATAAGTCATACTATGGATTCACAGGAAAACCTCTCTCGGAAAGATTAACTCTACATAAGCGCTCAGTTAGATATGGACAACATAGTTCAGCAATTTTCCATCATAAAAATAACACGAACCATACCATGGATTGGAACTCATCCCGAATTTTATTCAAGAACAGCTATCGATACAAATCTCAGATGGTAGAATCTTCACTGATAAAACAACAAGATAATAGGATCAACCTTTCCAGTGGAACCTGGGACTCTGACCATATAGACAATATCTTCCTTAAGGCAACGATGAAGCAGGCTAAGACACTTAACAGAACCAATGTCAGCTTAGTGATGACCCCGGGTATCACCTAAGGGCATATCTCCCACTGTATATTTCGCCAGTGTTTTAATGGTCCTTTTATACTTGATATATGTATATATATATATATATATATATATATATATATATATATATATATATATATATATATATATATAGCGTAATAAAGGTTTTAATCATTACATTATTGTTATTAAGTATGTGCCTGCTCTAACGTGTGTTAATTCAATTATGATACAGGCATTATGCTTCAGTCATGGTTTTTTACGTGTGATTGTAGTGACACGTAAGTGTGTGTTCGTGTAATTTTCAACGAAGGAATATTTTAGCTACATTTTTTTATAGGTTTGTGTTTCCACAGTCGAAAACAAAGGTTTTCCCATCACTTCACTGTTATTATGCGTCTGGTTGCGCTGACGCGTGTGTGTTCGTTCTTGCAGTCGTGAACAAAGGTCTTATCTCTCCTTCAGTCTGTTCGCCGTATTAGCTTTCCAGTTTGCTGGAGCGTTAACGTATCAAATCCGGATGCATTAATGAATATATGATAATCCTCTGGTAACGAGTCAGCTGCGTTCATTTCATCATTTGACGAAGCCAAAAATGGGAAATAATGATGATAATGAGAGTATCTATGAAAATATAATGAATATTTGAAACGAGAGTCACTGGAAATCTCTTGATGTAGAAGAATCATAAGAAGTCCGAATGTTAGGGAATATAATAATAATAATAAAAATAATAACCATGTTATTTTTATTCGAGATTCATTCTCCCCAATCTCATTACCCAAAGATGAAAGATGTAATTAACGAATGAATTTCTCTCCTTAGGTTTATGAGTTTATTGCCTAATTACTTTGATATGTTAGTGTGTATTAATTTAATTTCTTGGCTTAGATTTCACTACTAAAAAAGGAACAAGTCCTCACATGCTTTACTTTACCGGACTGAAAAATCGAATATTCTGGTGTTAGAGTTTTATAGCTCATAGTAGTTTTATTATGCAGACGACGAACCTGGAACAAGCGTAGTCTTTGCGCAATAAAACCTCAACTCCGTCATGGGAGTCTCTTAAAAGCTGACTTCGAGACTTCATTTATGGTCCCGGCAGAAAGGAAGGGTTACGCGGATGGCGTCATAGGTGGTAGGAAAGCGCCATTATCGGATTGCAGAAACAGGTCATTTCATCTTCAATCTGCAAAGCAGATTTTTTCCCATGTACCCTGGATGATTTTCTGTAACTGATGACATCACAACACGGAAAGATCAGTTATTATCAGATTACATTAATGGAGGACTTGCATTTTTTTTTACGGAGAACGGATTAATGAAATATCTTTGGAAATTTTTAGAGTCTATCTCTTACGATAATGTTAGAATTGTGGTACAATGGGTTTAATTAAAGTTAAACCACTGATTGCTGTTACGATTAAATTGATAATAGTTCACCTGCTCACAAACATGATTCATATAAGAAGGCCTAAGTATATCGTTGCTATGACTGTATTTCTCCCTCTCGGTATCTCTCTATCTATCTATTCATTTCTCTCTCTCTCTCTCTCTCTCTCTCTCTCTCTCTCTCTCTCTCTCTATATATATATATATATATATATATATATATATATATATGTGTGTGTGTGTGTGTGTGTGTGTGTGTGTGTATATATGTAATGTATGTATGTATGTTATGTAAATACACATCCACTTTCGGATGTACATTATGTGTTTACTTCTTTTACGCGAAAGTGAAAATGTGAATCTATGCTTGTAACACCGTCAATGTAAATGTGTCCTCATCCCGAAAGAAAGCTACTTTTTTCATACATCAGTTAAAACTATTAAGTCAGGACTCACTAAGGGTGCGTTCACACCAAATGCGTCGCGTCGAGTCGAGTCACATCAATTCATTTGATGCAAGTTATTTTGACTAAACCTTGTTCACACCAAATGCGTCAACTTAAGTCAAGCTTGTACTCATTTGCATCTTTCTATGAGAATGGGTGCATATTTTCTTAGTGAAATTAATGCTTTAGTGTGGCTTTGGCGTCGCAAACGTAAAAAAAGGTAAACCTAGAATCTGGGTGCATCATTGAACACCAAGAGGCCACAATTTGACATCGCGTATTTAAGAACCTGACCTATTTCTCCTTAAAGGAAATAGTGGTGGCCACAGCTAAGAGTAAAAATAGATAAACTTGAAATGACAGGTAACAGTGTGTATTTTATAATTTCGAGTATCTATTTATGTATTTATTTATGTGTCCATTTATTTTTTCTTTTCCAATTACTGATTTTTTCTGTCTGTTTATCTTTTAAGCTCTGTTACTTCTTTTCTAATGAACATCATAATATTCTTTGGAAGCTCAAATTTCAAGTCACTGGACCCTATGGTGGGCTTGTTCCATATGAATACGGCTCATCTTCGCAATACAACAATGATAATAATAATAATAATAATAATAATAATAATAATAATAATAATAATAATAATAATAATAATAATAATAGGCATACATAAAAAAGTGAGGTTATAAACCCCCATTCCTTTATATATTTTTTCTTATTTTTTCGGCCCTTGTCAAGAACAGGAACTATGGTTGCCGGTCCCAACTACCCCTATGAATTCCCAAGTCCCTTAACAATCATTATGCCAGTGAGTAACGAGAACTATTGGGTAATAATAATTCACTGACACAAAAGTAGCCGTCCCGGGAACAATGGCAGGACCCGTGGTGCATCTGCCCCACCATCCCAGGACCCATGGCAAGCCTGCCCCGTCGTCCTGGGAACCATGGTGGGCCTGTCCCTCCATCCCAGGACCCAAGGCGGGCCTGCCCCGCCATCCTGGGACCCGTGGCGGGCCTGCCCTGATGTCCCAGGACCTGTGGCAGGCCAGCCACACCATCCCGGGACCAGCGGTGGGCCAACCACACCATCCTAGGACCAGTGGTGGGCCTGCTGCACTGTCCTGGGAAATGTGGCAGGCCTGTCCTGCTGTCCCAGGAACCGTGGTGGGCCTGCCATGCCGTCCCGAGACCTGTGGCGGGCCTGCCCCGTCGTCCCGGAACCCGTGGTGGGCCTGCCCCGCAGGGACCCATGGCGGGTCTGCCCCACCATCCCGGGACTCATGGCAGGCCTGCCCCGCCATCCCGTGATCCGTGGCAGGGCATGGCGGGCCTGACCCGCAGGGACCAATGGCAGGTCTGCCCTGCCATCCTGGGACTCATGGCAGGCCTGCCCCGCCATCCTGTGATCCATGGCAGGCCTGCATCGCCGTCCTGGAAACTGTGGTGTGCCTACCTCTCAATTCCAGGACCTGAGGCAGGCCTGCCCCGTCATCCCGGGAGCTGTGGCAGGCCTGCCCTGACGTCCCGGGACCTGTGGCGGGCCAAGCCACACTGCCCCGGGACCCAGCGGTGGGCCTGCCACACGAGCCCGTGACCCGTGGTGGGCATGCCACAGAGTCCCGGGACCTGTGGCGAGCCTGCCACATCATCCTGGGGCCCGTAGCAGGCCTGCCCAACCGTCCCAAAAACCGTGCCATCCCGGGAACCATGGCAGGCCTGCCCTGCCGTCCTGAAACCTGTGGCAGGTCGGCCCCGCCATCTCGAGACACGTGGCGGGCCTGCCCCGACGTACTGGGGACCCTGGTGGGCTTTCCCCGCCATCCTGGGACCCATGGTGGGCCTGCCCTGTCGTCCCGGGACCCATGGCAGTGCTGGCCCACCATCCCGTGACCTATGGCAGGCCTGCCCTGCCGGCCCCGAGGTCCGTGGGTGGAACCTGTCCTTCCGTCCCACCCATGGGATCCGTGGTGGACCTGTCACTCCGTCCCAGGACCCGTGGCGGGCCTGCCCCACCGTCCCGGGACCCATGGCAGTGCTGGCCCACCATCCTGTGACCTATGGCAGGCCTAACATACCGTCCGAGGATCCGTGGTGGACCTGTCGCTCCATCCCAGGACCCGTGGCGGGCCTGCCCCACCGTCCCGGGACCCATGGCGGGCCTGCCCTGCTGTACAGGGAACCGCGACGGGCTTCCCCCGCCATCATGAGACACGTGGCGGGCCTGGCCCGCTGTCCCAAAACCTGTGGCAGGGCTGGCCCACCATCCCAGGACCAATGGCGGGCTTGCCCCTTCGTCCCAGGACCCATGGCGGGCCTGACCCGCCGTCATGGGACCCGTAGCGGGCCTGCCCCACCATCCCAGGAACTGTGGCGGGCTTCCCCCGGCGTTTCGTGACCTGTGGCAGGCCTTCCCCGCTGTCCCAGAACCCATAGTGGGCCTGCCCCACCATCCCAGGAACCGTGGTGGGCTTCCCACGCCGCCCTGAACGTGTGGTAGGCCTGCCCCACCATCCTGAAACCCGTGACGAGCTTGCCTTGGCATCCCAGGAACCATGGTGGGCCTTCCCCTCCATCCCAGGACTTGTGGTAGTCCTGCCCTACCGTCGCCATCCTGGGACCCGTGGTGGGCCTGCCTCGCTATCCCAGGACCCTTGGCAAGGCTGGTCCACCATCCCGTGACCCATGACAGGCCTACCCTGCCGTCTGTGGTGGACCTGTCACTCCATCCCGGGACCCGTTGCGGGCCTGCCCCGCTGTCTTGGGTCCTATAGTGGGCCTGCCCCGCCATCCCAAAACCCCTGGCAGGGCTGGCCCACTGTCCCAGGACCCATGGTGGGCCTGCCCCTCTGTCCCAGGACCATGGTGGGCCAGCCACACAGTCCTGGGAACCATGGTAGGCTTCCCCCTCCATCCCGGAACCCGTAGTTGCCCTGCCCCGCGGGGACCTGTGGTGGGCTTGCCCCGCCGTCCCGGGAACCATGGCAAACTTCCCCCGTCGTCCCGGGACCCGTGGCAGGCCTGCCCCACAGTCCAGAAACCCGTGGCAAGTCTGCCCTGCCATCCCGGGAACTGTGGTGGGCCTGCCACTCCGTCCCAGGACTCGTGGCGGCCCTGCCCAACTGTCCCAGGACCAGTGGCGGGCCTGCCCTGAAGTCCTGGAACCTGTGGCGGGCCTCCTACACCATCCAGGAACCCGTGGCAGGCCTGCCCCACTGTCCCGAGACCCGTTGCGGGCCTGCCCCGCAGTCCCAGGAACCATGGCAGGTCATCCCCCTCCCGGGACCCGTGACGGGACTGGCCCACCATCCTGGGACCTGTGGTGTGCCTGCCCCCGCTGTCCTGAGATTTGTGGTGGACCTGCCCCACCATCCCAGTACCCATGGCGGGCCTGCCCTGTCATCCAGGGACCTGTGGCAGGCCTGCCACGCCGTCCCAGGATCTGTGGTGGGGCTGCTACACCATCCCAGAACTCATGGCAGGCCTGCCCCACCATCCTGGGAACAGTGGCGGGCCTACCTAGCCATCCTGGGATCCATGGCGGGTCTGAGCCGCCGTCCCTGGAACCGTCCCGGGGGCCTGTTCCTCTGCCCAGGACAGCGGGGCAGGGCCGTTCCAGGACCTGTGGTGGCCCTGCCCCGCTGTCCTGGGACCCGTGGCGGCCCTGCCCCGCTGTCCCCAGGACCCGTGGCGGGCCTCCCCCGCCATCCTGGGACCCGTGGCGGGCCTCCACCACCGTCCCGGGACCCGTGGCAGGACTGCCCCGCTGTCCCTGGAGCCGTGGTGGGACTGCCTCGCTGTCTCGGAACCCATGGCAGGCCTGCCTCACTGTCCCAGGACCCGTGGCGGGCCTGCCCCCGCTGTCCCCGGGACCCGAGGCCTGCCTGCCCAGCCATCCCAGGACCCGTGGCGGGCCTCCTCCGCTGTCCTGGGACCCATGGCGGGCCTCCACCACCGTCCCGGGACCCGTGGCAGGACTGCCCTGCTGTCCCTGGAGCCGTGGTGGGACTGCCTTGCTGTATCGGAACCCATGGCGGGCCTGGCTCACTGTCCCAGGACCTGTGGTGGGCCTGCCCTGCCATCCCGTGACCTGTGGCGGGCCTGCCCCGCTGTCCCCAAGGCATGCCTGCCCAGCCATCCCAGGACCCGTGGCAGGCCTCCCCCGCCGTCCTGGGAACTGTGGCGGGACTGCCCTGCCATCCCGAAACCCGTGGCAGGCCTGACCCATCTTGTGACCCATGGCAGGCCTGCCCCATTATCCCAAAACCTGTGGTGGGCGTGCCCTGCCATCCAAGAACCACTCAACACCTCACCTTATCTTTAGGTTGGAAATATACCACTGATTCCTCACATTGTTCCTGGAGCTCCCACAAATCCTATCGATATCCTCTGCTTCTAATTCCCCTGACCTTCCTAAGATTTATGGATTCTTGCCATTTTTCTGTGGCTTTAAGGAATGAATAAAACGATGAGAAAACATTTTATCATAATTATTCCCATACTAGTTCAATAACCATCAAGAATTAACAAACTTTCTCCTCAATTTACATAATCTGATCCATCTTCGTGAAGCCACCACAGACTTCATCCCGCCATTCTCTGAAGATGGACACCTACTTCTGCACTTTCAAGTTGTCCTTATCCAGGCATCTCTATTTCTCCTGGACGTTCTTCAGGTCCAAGACCAATTTCTCCTCACTCCTCACAGCTTTCGATCCTCGTCTTCCAGCTGGTCTTTCCGTTCGCCCTGGACACCAGTCATCCTCTCCAGCGACTTGAGGCAACGATTCCGTTCCTCTAGAAGGAATGTCAGCTCGTTCCTCTTGAATTTCGCAGCCTGAACTTCACACTGGAGTCCACACTTTTCCTTCGTGAGGTCTTTCCTGTTGGATTCATGCTTTTCGGTCGCGTCGTTTTGCTCCTGGATGAGCCTCGCCATCCGCACCGCTTTTTCGGTCTTTATCTGCAGGTCTTTCTCCTTCTGTCGCAGGAGTTTCTCTTGCCTCTCAACCTGGCAGTTTGCCTCTACCAACTGCACTGTCAGTTCCGTTAGCCTCTCACATAGGGCATCGTTTATCTGCCCAATTTCCTTTGTGTTGTCCATCAGCTGCTGAATTTCTTCTCTTTCAGCTGCCGTTTCTCTCTCCTCTTGATCGTTCTCCTTCTTCAGAAAAAACGTTTCAGCTTCGAGCGAGTGGGCCCTTTCTTGCCAGTCCTGCTTTTGCAACACCACCTGAATGATCTGAATCACATGAGTGCGTTCTTCCCTTCCGCCCGCCTTCTGAATCTCTTCATAGTAGTCAAGCCTCTGTTGCAGCTGAAGAATTATCCTGTTCAAGTTCAACTGCTGCTCTC
>NC_061087.1:81851659-81853848 GCF_015104395.2 Macrobrachium nipponense
ATATATATATATATATATATATATATATATATACATATATATATATATATAATTTATATATATATATAATATATATATATATATCTATATATATATATATATATACAAATAAACAAACAAAATAAACACGTCAGCACAAAGGCATTCACAATAACAATGCACGAATGCACGATGCTGCATCGGCTTTGGATATATCGGTATATCCGGTAAAAAACTTTCTGTGTTTAAGACAGCTGATCAATCGGCTTTGATTAGATAAATCGATTGGCAGTCTAATCCAGCTGGTACAATGGTCACGTCAAATAATTGTACAACATCAATCAGCATATGGCAGTTCTGTCCTTGTCCCACTGTTTAGAACGTACTGCTTTGCAGTATTACATCATTCAAAAGACGCAAATTGCTTCTGTCCTTGAAGTGTTTATAGCAGAATCTTGCTTCATTTCATACAAGAAAAATGCGACAAATGAAGTATATATTTTCACCGATGTTTATTTTGTCTTATGTAAGAATGTTCGAATTTTTCCAGCTTGGAGGGGATATGTAGAAACAAATTTCTTTTCTAGGGTGCAGAATGAAAAATGAGAATTTCCTTATTTATTCCTGTCTTACTTCGAGAAGAAGAAGAAGAAGAAGAAGAAGAAGAAGAAGAAGAAGAAGAGGAGGAGGAGGAGGAGAGGGAGGAGGGGGAGGAGAAAGTGTCTGAGGGGATTGGGATGAAGGAATAAAACTGTCATATCGGTTTTTAGTAACTTATTTGTTATGCTCTATCCAAGAATGCGTCAAAAAGGACAGAAAGAGGAAAATAGAACCCAACTGTTTCATTTTCCTGGCACCAAGAGGAGGAACTCGAACGGAACGCTCATAAAAAAAAAAAAAAAAAAAAAATTTAACAAAAAAAAAAAAGTTTTGTTGGAGAACAAAACCATTTTTGGAAGTGGAAGAGACTGTGAGATTTATTCCCAGCCACTGCGAACTTTGAAAAAAAAGCGAAGAGTATTAAGGGATTATGGTCGAAGGCTGAGTGGGTTGTTGTGGCTGTAACATTCACATACATCTGCTATAGAGCGTTGTTAGTACTCTTTGCTGTTTCCCTCCCTTTCGCGGTTTCCCTTCTTTGTTGTTTGTCCAAAGGAACAATTAAAATCGGTCTAGTATTGTTGCTTGACAAAACGGAGGTCAAAGTTTTTTCCCAAAAGTTAATTCCGGTGGTCGTGGTGCAGAGAGGGGCATCTTTTGCTGACTTGGTTCAAGATCTCAATTTTAATTTAATACAGGACGAAATCTCTTGATTTTCCCGATCCTTTACCAACATTAAACAGCTAAACTAGAGTAATACACACATATTTAAATTTAATCAGGCCATAGAAACCAAGATATTGGAAAATCTCGAAATAATTTTCTAAATATAGTCACTATCCATAAACCTAAAACCCCCCAAAATAAATAAAAGAATATCTATCTATCTCTTATTATGGTATAAATTTAGCAGCGAGAACATCCCTCAATCTGTACCTTAGTTGGTCTAAAAAGAAAAATATATGCCATGTAGTTAGTGTGTTGTGGTGGGAAGCATCGAAATACTCTCTGGGAACTGGAACACTAATAAGATTGTCGTGAGGAGCACGCGAGCGTGCTTGCAAAATGTGTGATCGTGTTCGTTATGAGTCTCGTCATTATATCCTAATAAATATTCCCGTGAGTGGGCCTTAGGCGTGGGTCCATCGTGGGCATTAATATCGCGAGTTTGCATTGGACGAGGAACGAGGCCTTAATTCCCTTGATCTCGTAACAAGAAAGCGGAAGAGGTTAATAACAGCGACGTCTCAGCCGTTTCTCAGCTTATCACAGCTGCTTATTAATTTGCTTTGTGTCAATATTGGGAGTCTCCATGCAACAGGTTATTAAGGATTATTATTTCCGGATTGCTTCACAGGCAGGAAGGAAGGAAGGAAGGAATGGCTTTGCAGACCCCTTACTTGAAAACTCTCACAGGCGCCTCCTAGGCTCAAATTAAAAAACATTTATTATCAAATCAATTAATGAGTTAAAAACTAAAGGCAATGTTGGACAAATTACGAGCAACTTTAATTTATCAACTTTCCTTGTAATAAGAAATTGATAAAAACTATCAGACGATCCCAAAGTTTCATTAAAGTACATGACAATTAATTTCCGTGATGTACAAC
>NC_061087.1:81854348-81866848 GCF_015104395.2 Macrobrachium nipponense
CTTTTTGCCATTTCCTTTAGGTGTGTTATGGATGGTTGCACTTTTATGCTTACTGTACTGCAGCTGAGGGCACTTTTGGCAAGGAAGTCAGCTTCATCATTTCCCTGGGGAATGGGGTCGTTCGGCGGTATTTATTGTGTCCCAGGTGCTCTGTCTGATGGGCGCTGCGTTTTCATTGGCTGAACAGAGGATTAAGTCCCTGAGTCAAGCCGTCTTGCAGAGGTGGAAGCTCGCACTGCTCTTCGCGTGCGGACGCTGGAGACTGGGAGCATAGTATTGGGCAGGGGCACCTGATTGGTCCGTTCGATCGGCTCTATGGTGCCGGCGGGCGCGCCCTACGTGCCACCGTCGGGAGGAGTGAAGTCTCTTGAGTGGTGTTAAGGCTGGGTCTCTCCTTCCCGATGTGTAGGGCCTCTAAGAGGCGGAGGCGACGGGGGTCTGCTGCCTTATCGATAATACCAATATTAGGAATAATGTCCTTCCGAGTTATCCTGGTATTGTGGACGTTTTTTGCATGATTATGGATGGCGCCTTCCTGAGCGTGGCAGGATATCCTATTGGAAAATCGCATCGTTGTCATACCAATGTAGGCGCGGGGCATTCCCGGACAGGGCATTTGTATTGGTAGACAACGTTAGTTTTCTTGAGAGGGTCCTGCATCACAGGGGCTGGGTGTTGTTTTTCATAATCAGGCCACTGGTCTTCTTGGGCTTTTATAGTAAATGGATCAATTTTACCTTTTTTTCGCAGGGTCCGTGGGGGGAGACATTCCTTTCGATGATGTTACGAAGGGCTCGTTCATCCTCTTTGTATTTCTTGTGAAATGCTCCCATTGTAAAAGAGAGTGACGTCTTCAAGGGCGACGGGGCGAGGCTCCTGCTGGTACCACTTATCAATGTTTCTGCGAATGGCTTTTCGATGTCCCGGTTGGAATACCCGTTGTTAATTAGAACTTGGGCAACACGTTCTAATTCAGTGTGCGTGTCCTTCCACGAAGAGCAGTGTGAGAGAGCTCTCTTGATGAAGGCGCTGATTGCAGTGCGTTTGTATCTCTCTGGACACTCGCTCTCGCCGTTCAGGCACATGCCCAGGTTCGTGGGTTTCGTATACACTTGTGTACGAAGCGTTCTTCTTGTTGCCCGACGAGAACGTCAAGGAAGGGGAGGCGACGGTCACGGCAATGCTCGATGGTGAAGTTGAGTCTGCTGTGGTCGTGGAAGGCTTGTCGCAGGCGCTCTATTTCTTCCACCGTGTTGGCACTGATGAAGGTGTCGTCAATATATCGGACGTACAGACGGTTTCTCGATGGTGGCGAATACCCGACGTTCCCACAGTACCATGTAGAAGTTCGCGAAAAGTACTCGAGGGGAGAACCCATCGCTACGCCGTCTTTTTGCGTGTACATATGGCCTCTGTGGGTGGAGAAAGGGGCCCTTTTCGTACATATTTCAAGGAGTTTTTGGAGGGCATGCTCAGGGATGTTTAATGGGTTCTTCCCTCGGAGTACTTTTCGCGAACTTCTAACATGGGTACTGTGGAACGTCGGGTATTTCGCACCATCGAGAAAACCGTCTATGTACGTCGATATATTGACGACACCTCCATCAGTGCCAACACGGTGGAAGAAAATAGAGCGCCTGCGACAAGCCTTCCACGACCACAGCAGACTCAACTTCACCATCGAGCATTGCCGTGACCGTCGCCTCCCCTTCCTTGACGTTCTCGTCGGGCAACAAGAAGAACGCTTCGTAACACAAGTGTATACGAAACCACGAACCTGGGGGGCATGTGCCTGAACGGCGAGAGCGAGTGTCCAGAGAGATACAACGCACTGCAATCAGCGCCTTCATCAAGAGAGCTCTCTCACACTGCTCTTCGTGGAAGGACACGCACACTGAATTAGAACGTGTTGCCCAAGTTCTAATTAACAACGGGTATTCCAACCGGGACATCGAAAAAGCCATTCGCAGAAACATTGATAAGTGGTACCAGCAGGAGCCTCGCCCCGTCGCCCTTGAAGACGTCACTCTCTTTTACAAGGGAGCATTTCACAAGAAATACAAAGAGGATGAACGAGCCCTTCGTAACATCATCGAAAGGAATGTCTCCCCCACGGACCCTGCGAAAAAAGTAAAATTGATCATTTACTATAAAAGCCAAGAAGACCAGTGGCCTGATTATGAAAAACAACCCAGCCCCTGTGGATGCCAGGACCCTCTCAAGAAAAAACTAACGTTGTCTACCAATACAAATGCCCTGTCCGGGAATGCCCCGACGCCTACATTGGTATGACAACGATGCGATTTTCCAAGAGGATATCCTGCCACGCTCAGGAAGGCGCCATCCATAATCATGCAAAAAACGTCCACAATACCAGGATAACTCGGAAGGACATTATTCCTAATATTGGTATTATCGATAAGGCAGCAGACCACCGTCGCCTCCGCCTCTTAGAGGCCCTACACATCGGGAAGGAGAGACCCAGCCTTAACACCACTCAAGAGACTTCACTCCTCCCGACGGTGGCACGTAGGGCGCTGCCCGCCGGCACCATAGAGCCGATCGAACGGACCAATCAGGTGCCCCTGCCCAATACTATGCTCCCAGTCTCCAGCGTCCGCACGCGAAGAGCAGTGCGAGCTTCCACCTCTGCAAGACGGCTTGACTCAGGGACTTAATCAAGGCCATCTAGAGGAGAAGGCCAGGTCAATTGGGGGGTGAAGAGGTGTGACGCGACCTTGGTAGTGCTAAGTCAGTGGTGCTTGCCGCTTTGAAAGAAGAGGTCGCGCTCTATTTCTTTCCAGTTTTCTGCTGTTATTTCGGAAAATTTTACTGTATATTAACCAGTAATATTCACCTGGAACTGGGCAATAATGCCGTTTATGTGCTGTGTACCAAACTGCAAAGGGAATTACCGAAAGTAAGTGTTTTCATTCCCAAATAGTGATGAAGAAAAAACAAAAACTGTACACCTATGAAGCAGAATATTTACCGAAACATTCATATAAGCTATCAGTAAAAGCACTCTCTCCATCAGTTTTGGAAAGGCAAAATGTAAAATTGGCCATGCAGATTTTTAATGAATATGTTGTGGAAGCACTTTTGAGTATTGGCAAGAAACATTTCCTAACATGCTTTTCTACTGTTGCAGACTACATAAAGATTATTCACACATGGTGGACAATAATGAATGTGCATGCACCCAACAAGGGTGATAGAACAAAAAATATTTATTATACTCCATTAACTACTTCCACTGATGATGAAAAAATTAAATTCCTTAACAACTTTGGAAACTTGAAATTGGTTTAGAAAGAGAGGGAAAAAATGGTGTCTATAGGTGGAAAACTCACACGTGAAAGTTTCACAGCTCTAAAGCACACTACTCATGCCATTACAGAAATAGTTAGTTACTGCACATCAGAGCTAAATATGAGGTATATACTTACTGCCAAATTTCAAACTGATAAATTAGAATCTAGATTTGGTCAGTATAGGTAACTTTCAGGTGGTAATTATAACATTTCTATTAGACAGATATTTGAGTGTGAAAAAAAGATTCGAATTGTTGGAGAGGAATTTGACAATTAATGACAAGAAAATTGTACTAAGGGATTTTCAGACTAATTGGGAAGGACTGGAAAATATATCGCATTCAGATGAGGTAGATCGGTTCGACATAACTTTAACAAAAGAAGATTTTGAAAAATGAAGGAATATCTTGCCAGTAATAGTTTATGTAGCAGGCTATTGTTGCTATGCAGTTTTCAAAAAAATGAACTATGCTTGTTGTAAGGGCATGCTAACTTGCAACACTGCAAATGATGTGCATGAAAATTACAAGTATATTGATGTTATCAGCAGAGGCTTCCTGATGTACCCAAATCCTGTAGTCACAAATATTGTTATGTACAGTTACATTGTTATTGACAAAATGGTCCAGAATGAGTCTTTTCACAAAATTGCTAATCAGAGAGTTGTGGGGAGTGTCTTGACGTACAACAAATTAGCTGATGATTGAAGCAACTACTTCCAATGGATTCATGTGATGCTGGTCATAATTCAGAAAAATTTAAAGAAATGATAATATGGTCAGCAACTAATGTCCTTCTAAACAACTACTGCTCAAACAAAACAATATCCTCTCTGAAAATAAGCTTATGAACCAAGGGAAAAAGAGAAAATTGCAAACACTGACAGAGTCAAGAAATAAAAAAACAAATGTCAAATGCGTCAGGTAAAGAAAATACACAGTAAGATCAGGTGTGTTGGTAATTGTGAAAAGAATTGTATGTTAGTTCATTTAAAATTGTTAGAAATATTTGCTATTTTTGGTAATGGATTTTCTTTTATAATAAAATCGTGTTAGAATGATTCTGGTTATTTACTATGCCCAAACTAAAGCACAGCAAGTTTAGCTGTTTAAGAAAGGGATGATTACCCATGAGCAGCAAGGCGTCAGAAGAACGATTTTGTAGTAAACAAAAATGATTTTAAAAAATCAGCTTCAAGAGGAGGGATAAACTGAAATAAAAAAGAAGTTGTAACGCATTAATTAAGCCATGGAAAAAAAAACAGAGAGAGGTTGTAGATGGTCAGTTGTCCTGTTAGCCTGAGGGCTTCGACCAAGTCGACCTACTCGGCTGACGTCAACCCCCCACTGACCAGGCCTTCTCTCTAGATGCCTGACTTAATCCTCTGTTTAAGCCAATGAAAAACGCAGCGCAATCAACAGAAGCACCTGGGACACAATAAATACCGCCGAACGACCCATTCCAATCAGTTCACGCTCACCTTTCCTTGAAAATGAACCGATGATACGGTTGGAAACGTTGGAATTCCATTACTAAGATTTGTTAATCACTTTTGTTATCATAACAATAAATTAGTATTTTTAGAAAACATTTCTTTAACCAAGATATGAACATCGGCCAGCTATTAGCAAATATCAGCCCTGATGAGAAGAGAATAATAAGAAGAATTGAAAAGACCATATATAAAATCAATTCCACTGATGCTGCCATCATCTTTAACAAAACATGTTTAAGAGAGGGTCTCCTACCTTCAAATAATAATAATAATAATAATAATGAAATGTATGTTGGCAATACTTTTTTGAATACCCAAAATAAAGAAAGGACTTCATGGCTTGGTTAAACTACCCAATAATGATAAAGTAAAAAAAAGGAGAAGACACAAAGCCAACGGTTATATGAAAGTGTGGTTTACCCTTGGTGGAATAATAATAATAATAATAATAATAATAATAATATTGTTTCATACAAAATTATACCCAAATATTGAGTGAAACAAGTGGCACCAACATGAAGCGCTCGGTTTCAGCTTTGAAATTCTCTTTTACTTACTCTAATACCTTCTCTTCCTTTGAAAGGCAGATTCATAGCGATTCTTGGTGGTTAAGCCTCCTTTTTATTTCTTTATCGGGTCTGGGATAGACAAGGGCATGATGCTGTTCGCTCCATTGGCTTTTGCACTTACAAAAAGGCTACTTATTTTTGTTATTATTTGTTGGACCTCCGGTATGTTGCCACTGTTAACAAAAAATGAATAATTTTGAACGTTTCATCCGGGAGGCCACTTCTAATTCGTATTAAATATAGCATTTGTTTTCAAATACAGCACTCAAGAAACTTGATTAAAAATTACATTCGTTTGATATTCATTCTTTCAAAATAATCCTTTTCGATTACATTAAAGTGGGCCGTTGGTTTCCCTATCCTTCGGATTCCCATTGAGGAGACCCAACAAAACAATGACCCCAGCTGGGATTAAGATGAGAAGAAGAAGAAGATGCTCATTATTACAGGCAGTCCTTCAGGAATTCTGCAGGGAGCATTTAGTTCCTACTACTGGAGAGGATCCTCCCTCCATTGTCTCTCCCGGGAGCCCAAAAGCCCAATATTCTACAGTACCGGTCTCTTATTGGGCTTAGCTATGAAACTCAGGGACCCAAGTTTGAATCAGCTCTCTCATCCTGAACTTTACGTAAACGTTGCGGGTTGTGGAGGTGAGAGGGTACGGGTAGGGGTGATAGTGGTGGGAAGACAAGTTGGAATAGCGATGACGCAGCTTGTGAATACAAAATGGTTACTGGAATAGTTAACCTTTGGGCAGGATCTTTATCTGGAAAGCTGGATTTGTATAAGCCCATAGAGAAATATCACTCTAAAAAAGGCTTCATTTATCACCCTCTCGTGGTGAGCCACTGTCTATTCATTTATCTGAGTATCCACGTTTCTTTCTCTCAGTGGCAGTCATTTCCTCTCTGTCTGTCTGTCTGTCTGTCTGTCTGTCTGTCTGTCTGTCTGTCTGTCTGTCTGTCTGTCTGTCTGTCTGTCTGTCTGTCTCTCTTCTGTGGTAATAATCGGACCTATGCTTCCTGCTCAGTACCCATTTGCGTAGAATTTGAAAATGAAATTGCTTGTGGCTTTAGACTCGATATTAAACGTTCTGAGAGATAGACAGATAGGAGGAGATTCAAACGTGGCTTATATGTTATTGGATTAATATGTTGGCGTCATCTTCAACGGGGAATTCCAAGCCCAATATTCGTGCAGCTCCCGGCCCTTTGAGGACGCAGGGTCGGATCATCACATATATTTTTGCTTTCGAGAGACGACTTTGATGTGCTGAAATCTGCCGGTAGTTGTTGGGTTAATTACTTGTTTCATAAACAAAATATCGGGAAATTCTGCAAAAACGCCGCGGGCCATCCTCGTCGCTCCTGATTTGGAATTCGCACACACGCCCAAGGAACTGGTAATCAGAACTGGTTTGCTGTGGGCATACGAGGCGTTTCGTGAGCTAGAAATATGGAATGCGATTTTTATCTCGCTTAATGATAATGTATAAAAATGGGACTTCAAAGACGTACAAACTTAAGGAACTCTAACTTTTCAAGATAAGAAGGATGAGTAGTCATTAAACTCAAATGGGAGGGAAGATTTAAATAATCTTCATATTTTATCAATATACGCAAAATTATAACTTTAAAACTGTACAAATTTCGAGAATGATTATAAAGTAATAGTAATAATAATAATAATAATAATAATAATAATAATAATAATAATAATAATAATAATAATAATAATAATAATAATAATAATAATAATAATAATAATAATAATAATAATAATAATAATAATAATAACAATAATAATAATGATAATAAGAAGCAAGAAAACAAGGGAGGAACTCAACGAGAAATACAAAGTACAAAAGAGGGGACTAAACAACACAATAGAAGATGTAAAACAGAGGCTTAAGGCCAAAGCACATAAAATCCAACGGTACATGAACAGGAATAAGGGATACCAACAGAACAAACTATTCGGAACCATCCAGAAAAGACTATACAGCCAACTAAGAGGGGAAGACAACCACCCAGAAATTCCTGAAGCCGAACCAAGTAAGAGACTCTGGGAAAACATATGGAGTAATCCGGTATCACACAACAAACATGCAACATGGCTCCAGGAAGTCAAGGAAGAAGAAACAGGGAGAATGAAACAAAGATTCACAGAGATCACGACAGACACATTCAGACACCAACTAAAGAAAATGCCAAACTGGAAAGCCCCAGGTCCCGATGAAGTCCATGGATACTGGCTCAAAAACTTCAAGGCCCTACACCCACGAATAGCAGAACAACTCCAGCATTGTATCTCAAATCACCATGCACCCAAATGGATGACCACAGGAAGAACATCCTTAGTACAAAAAGACAAGAGTAAGGGAAATATAGCCAGTAACTACAGGCCTATCACCTGCCTACCAATAATGTGGAAGTTACTAACAGGTATCATCAGTGAAAGGCTATACAATTACCTAGAGGAGACAAACACCATCCCCCACCAACAGAAAGGCTGCAGAAGGAAGTGTAGGGGCACAAAAGACCAGCTCCTGATAGACAGAATGGTAATGAAGAACAGTAGGAGAAGGAAAATCAACCTAAGCATGGCATGGATAGACTATAAGAAAGCCTTCGACATGATACCACACACATGGCTAATAGAATGCCTGAAAATATATGGGGCAGATGAAAACACCATCAGCTTCCTCAAAAATACAATGCGCAACTGGAATACAATACTTACAAGCTCTGGAATAAGACTAGCAGAGGTTAATATCAGGAGAGGGATCTTCCAGGGCGACTCACTGTCCCCACTACTCTTCGTAGTAGCCATGATTCCCATGACAAAAGTACTACAGATGATGGATGCCGGGTACCAACTCAAGAAAAGAGGCAACAGAATCAACCATCTGATGTTCATGGACGACATCAAGCTGTATGGTAAGAGCATCAAGGAAATAGATACCCTAATCCAGACTGTAAGGATTGTATCTGGGAACATCAGGATGGAGTTTGGAATAGAAAAATGCGCCTTAGTCAACATACAAAAGGCAAAGTAACGAGAACTGAAGGGATAAAGCTACCAGATGGGAGCAACATCAAACACATAGATGAGACAGGATACAAATACCTGGGAATAATGGAAGAAGGGGATATAAAACCACCAAGAGATGAAGGACACGGTCAGGAAAGAATATATGCAGAAGACTCAAGGGGATACTCAAGTCAAAACTCAACGCTGGAAATATGATAAAAGCCATAAACACATGGGCAGTGCCAGTAATCAGATACAGCGCAGGAATAGTGGAATGGACGAAGGCAGAACTCCGCGGCATAGATAAAAAAACCAGGAAACATATGACAATACACAAAGCACTACACCCAAGAGCAAATACGGACAGACTATACATAACACGAAAGGAAGGAGGGAGAGGACTACTAAGTATAGAGGACTGCGTCAACACCGAGAACAGAGCACTGGGGCAATATCTGAAAACCAGTGAAGACGAGTGGCTAAAGAGTGCATGGGAAGAAGGATTAATAAAAGTAGATGAAGACCCAGAATATACAGAGACAGGAGAATGACAGACAGAACAGAGGACTGGCACAACAAACCAATGCACGGACAATACATGAGACAGACTAAAGAACTAGCCAGCGATGACACATGGCAATGGCTCTACAGAGGGGAGAGCTGAAGAAGGAAACTGAAGGAATGATAACAGCGGCACAAGATCAGGCCCTAAGAACCAGATATGTTCAAAGAACGATAGATGGAAATAACATCTCTCCCATATGTAGGAAGTGCAATACGAAAAATGAAACCATAAACCACATAGCAAGCGAATGCCCGGCACTTGCACAGAACCAGTACAAAAAGAGGCATGATTCAGTGGCAAAAGCCCTCCACTGGAGCCTGTGCAAGAAACATCAGCTACCTTGCAGTAATAAGTGGTACGAGCACCAACCTGAGGGAGTGATAGAAAACGATCACGCAAAGATCCTCTGGGACTATGGTATCAGGACGGATAGGGTGATACGTGCAAACAGACCAGATGTGACGTTGATTGACAAAGTCAAGAAGAAAGTATCACTCATTGATGTCGCAATACCATGGGACACCAGAGTTGTTGAAGAGAAAAGGGGAAAAAATGGATAAGTATCAAGATCTGAAAACTAGAAATAAGAAGGATATGGGATATGCCAGTGGAAATCGTACCCATAATCATAGGAGCACTAGGCACGATCCCAAGATCCCTGAAAAGGAATCTGGAAAAAGTAGAGGCTGAAGTAGCTCCGGGCCTCATGCAGAAGAGTGTGATCCTAGAAACGGCACACATAGTAAGAAAAGTGATGGACTCCTAAGGAGGCAGGATGCAACCCGGAACCCCACACTATAATACCACCCAGTCGAATTGGAGGGGAATCGGTACTTACTAACTCCAGTGAAATAAAATTGCGGAATGTATTAGCTCTTCAGCTCTTCCTTAATGTGAAAAATGAGTCTTCAAAGTTCAGATATCTAATTAAGCTACATCATAATTTAATATTAAGATTCTCGTAAGGAGAAACTAGATAATAATTTGCGTCTGAATAATGGTTTTGGAGGATAATAGGAAGAAGCAGAAGAAGAATAAAAAGAGAAGATTCACCGTATTAGCAGAAGTGCGTGTTCATGGGCACCATAAATTCTTCTCTATACACAATGTTTCACATATTTCTATAGTTCCAGGAAGACACGGCGACTCTGTAGTTCTAGCCTCTCGATAGCTTTTAGACCCAATTCGCTGCACTCGAGACAAAGCATGTACTGTGTGTGTGTGTGTGTGTGTGTGTGTGTGTGTTTGGTGTGGCCTTGCACGAAATACAGGACACAGACCAACTCACCTACTGTGTTTAGGTCATATCGGGTACTTTCATGGCCTAAAACAGAAAGATAATACGAATTGAACATCAATGACCACATAGAATGCGTAATAGATTACTTTCACGAGGGCAGAGTAGTAAAAAGATAACTGTTTATCCGTACAGAACACGTAAGAACATATAAAATTTCAACAGTTTATATAAATTCCATCAGGTTCCATACTGACTAGAGAACATGTAACAAGAAGTGAAATATGAAAATACGTATGTGATACGTAAGTTTGAACAAATCAGATGCAATGGATATAGAACACCTATAGCTGATCACACTCGTTATCAGCAAACACTTAACAGACACATGTACGTTACGAAAAGAAAAAATAACGTACGAGTCGGATACGCAAAACACGTTACTGGTGTTATGGATCAGAAAATAATTAGAATAAAATATCTCGTTCTACAAACCCATCTGACACCGGACTCGGACGAACAATTAACTTATAACTGATAAACAGGAAGTGCTTATACTCCAAGTTTGTAAGATAATAGATATTATGATACAAAACCTAACAGTATTATCCAGAGAGCTTTTTAAATAGCACACTGATATAAAGTTCTTTCGATATATTATAGTGAATATTGTTCCACATGTTTGTTCTGTTGTTGTAGACATGATGCCTCATCTCTTTGTAAATTAGAAATACAAGAACAGCGAAGAGTTTTGTCGTTCGTCATTAACATGAAGTAATATATTCTGCTTTTCATAACAGCGGAATTCTGAGAACCAGTAAATAGGAATTTGAAGCATTATTTATTCATTTTTATCATTAAGTATGTGATTGCTTCCGTACTTTGAAATGTTTTAATATTCATGAGTGTTTAGACAGTGCTACTCTCTCTCTCTCTCTCTCTCTCTCTCTCTCTCTCCTGAAGGTTATGAGTCCTTTCTAAATTTGTGCAGTCAGTCCAGCCTCATTCCCTTACTTTTCTTATCTCTCTCTCTCTCTCTCTCTCTCTCTCTCTCTCTCTCTCTCTCTCTCTCCTAAAGTTCTGAAGCTTCCTATCCAAATTTTTGCAAGTCATTCCAACCTCGCAGACTCTTTGTGGAATCAATCTAGCCTCCATTCCCTTACTTTTCTTCTCTCTGTCTGTCTGTCTGTCTGTCTCTCTCTCTCTCTCTCTCTCTCTCAAATTTCTGAAGCTTCCTTTCCAAATTTATGCAAAGTCATTTCAGCCTCAGAGACTCTTACTTTCCTGGAATCTCTCTCTCTCTCTCTCTCTCTCTCTCTCCTCTCTCTCTCCGCACCGTTTATATGTAGAAGTAATGTGAAAAGAATGATGACGCCTCGGAATCTAATAACTCAATGTTTTGAATACAAAAAATGAAAATGATGAAAGCCGCTGACAATTTAAGACTATCGTTTTAAAGCAAATACGAGTTTGGTGTTTATGCAGATGTATATTTAGAGACTGACCCGATGAGGAAACTGAGCAGTTTTCGCATGACGGACGCCTAGTGAGATCGACTGATTGTTTTAGAGGAAGACTGTAATAGCTTACAGCGTCGTTCTTTATACCTGTTCCTTACAATCCCTATCCTCAGGGATATCTGGATGTCATCTGTCAATTAAACGAGGTTCCTTGTAACCTTACTTTTATATTTTTTAACAGTCTGCCAGTAAAGGACCGTGTGTGTCGAAAGGCCTTTCAACCATTCCGTTTTTGCACTTTCCATTCATGGTATTTGTCTTTACTTAAACGTTCATCACGTTCCATATCTTCGTGATTCAGATACACATACACACACACACACACACACACACACACACACATATATATATATATATAATATATATATATATATATATATATAATATATATATACACACATATATATATATATATACATATATATATCTATATATAAATAACTGTGGAGTATATATGAATAAATAATATAAATATATAGAGATATATTATATAATATATATATATAATATAATATATATATATATATATATCTAGATAATATATAATTTATATATCATATACATATATCTAAAATGTTGTTTAATATCCAATTAAGTATACTCGGCAATAACTTAAACTTAAGCAGTATTCTAAATAACTCCTTCTCCACCAACAGGATTCGAACTTTGAATCCCACTGGCGGAGAAGCACCCGCCAATCAGTTATTATAATCTATTATTAAGATATAATGAACCGGATATTAACTTACATATGTGGCTAAATAATA
>NC_061087.1:81874248-81939248 GCF_015104395.2 Macrobrachium nipponense
TGATGTACAACAACTTTGCATTTCTTCATTTAGTAAGGACACCTTGTGATGCTTACTGGAATTATCAAAAGCTTTTTTTTACTTCCATTGAATCAATTTTAGGTGTGAAATGAAGGAAATTAAATCATTGTTAATAGACTGTAAAATTATAATATATATATATATATATATGTGTGTGTGTGTGTGTGAGTTTTATGTGTGATATATATATATATATATATATATATATATATATATATATATATATATATATATATATTTGTGAGAGTGTGTGCACGCACATGTACACAGTCATAGATTTGTGATTATGTAGTTTATATATCATCTCCATTTACCTCTTGCTTCGACTTATCTTTGCATTGCTTACACTTTCAATTCTTTTTTCATTTCATATACTACGCAAATAGTACATCTTACATTTATTTCTTCCACACTTAACAACTGCAACTGCCTTTCATATAGAAATGGTTCAACATAGCATCCTGTCTTAAATTCGTGCGGACACACACACACACACACACACACACACACACACACACACATATATATATATATATATATTATAATATATATATATATATATATATAGGTGTGTGTGTGTGTGCGTTTATGTGTAGTGAAAGGAGCCCATAAGAACTCCAAAATTAGAAAGTAAATTCTATATTTCGGAGACCAAATTGTCCCTCCATCAGGCAGGGGATGAATTAGAAAAGTTACAGAAAAAGCAGTATTTATATCAAAAGGTCATAGGTCAGCCATTTTAAGTCACCACAGTTGACAATTTCTCTTTAATCTTCTTAATCGCTGGTTGGAGGAAGATTTTATCTATAATATCTACATCCCACGCACCCTTCGCAATATTCATTGGTTTTCTTTCTTTACTCAAAGCTATAAATTATACGTGACAAATTCCAGTTTATTCTGTGACAAATATAATTTATAGCAGCAATTGTCATTTTAAAAGCCAGATGGTAAAATCAGCTTTGATTACAGAAAGAAAAACAATGAATATCGTGAAAGGTGCATAGGATGCAGATATTATAGATAAAATCTTCCTCTAAACGGCGATTAAGAAGATTAAAGAGAAATTGTCAACAGTGATGACTTAAAATGGCTGACCTGTGACCTCTTTGTATAAATACTTCTTTTTCTGTAACTTTACTCATTCATCATCTGCCTGATGAGAGAGACAGTTTGGTCTCTAAAATATAGTTTTTGCTTTCTACATGTTGGCATTTTCAAGGGTTCCTTTCATTAGATGGAATTCTGTTTTAAACAGAATATATTTCACAGTCATATATATATATTATATATATATAATATATGATTATGTATAGTATATATATATATGTATATATATGTATGTATATATATATATATATATATATATATATATATATACACATATATATATACATTATAGATATATATATATAATTATATAATATATATAATATATATATATATATATACATATATATATATCATATATAAAATATATATTTATATTTATAGTATTCTGTGGTTGGTAGTTGGATTGATGTTTGTGGTGAATATATTAATATATATATATATATATATTATATATATCTATATATATATATATATATATATATATATATATATATTTTATAGTATTCTGTGGTTAGTAGTTAGATTGATATTGTGGTGATATATTACTATATATATATATATATATATATATATATATATATATATATAAGTGAATCACTGTTACATTGTCTCTATTGAGAGGATTTTGCGCGATTATTAAATTCAATAGTGCCACTCGTTTAATGATGCAACTTGAAGGTCTTTACAATAGCAACCTTAGGTTATCCGATCAAAAATGCTGAAAGGAATTTTGCAGTAATCCCATTTCAGCCTCTCGTCTTAGACCACTTTTGTTTGGAAAATAATCAGTCTTTCTAATCATAATTTTCATTAAAAAAAATTTACAGTAACAAACTCAACAATGTACTTTCCCTTCGAGCCATAAGGGTCAACCAGCTTTTAAAAATTATTCCACATTCACGAAGAAAATATCTGCTTTTTCAGATTAAAAAAATAATATCACTCTTGGCATTGTTATTCGATAATGGCCCTACTCCTCCATGTTGTGACGTCATGCGCAAGCACAGTAACCTCTCCTAATGGGCAAATAAGTTTCGAAATCAGAATTTTAAAGAGACCCGCATGAAGGAATTTTGGGTTTCTAAAGCACAGAGACTGTGCTTAATTTAAAGGTTTTTTTTTCTGACGCTAATGGCAATGAAAAACATCGAAACCCCCCCGGTTTCTGAATGCAGCTGACATTCAGCAATTTATAAGGATTTGTGTCCACTTTGACGGCGAAATTAAAAATTGCTAAAGGGGTGCCTTACACATACAAACCGCACGAGCATGAACTCTCACGCCACACATTAATATACGTGAGCAATAACACAATAACAACAACATATTTGATAATTATGAGTGTTAATCATTAGACTTTGGATAACAAGAAGACATCTCTTAAAACGTGATATATTTTTCAATGATACAAAATATCTAAGGATATGTAATTTGGAAAACAATTGATGATGTTCATAAAGCATTGCGTTCTATGGTTGTTATTATTATATTATCATTACACAAATTTCTTTTCAGATGCTCAGTATTTATTATTTTTAAGAAAACGCATTGATCCTTTGTTGAACTCTTTGATAAATACGTTTTCCTGTTAACAAATACTTTAGCTTTGTATTTACTATGATCGGTATCATTATGATTGCTGGTCCAAGTCTTTGGCTTCATCGATAGCAAACTGACATAGCTACAAAAGGATTAACAGATACCCATTTATAGTTTCAGTTCAGTACATAGACACATGCAAAATGAATAGATCAGTCCTGTAGTCAGGCCATTTGGGAAAATAATATCTTTGATCGTGATAAACTGCAAAAAGCAGACAAACTGCCATCACAGGGATATGCATAAAACTCGCTCATGCAGACAGGCTACAACTGTTGTAAACGACATGAGCCTTTCCAATAAAGCAGTGTTTCGATATATTCATCGGCTTTTATCGGATGTATTGGAGGGCAGTCTGCTACGACTGATGTATCGGATGTGTCAGACAGTAGTAAAACAATACGTCAGTTATTAACCTATCGGATTTAACCTCCAACCCCCCCCCCCCCCCCCCCCCAACCCCCCCCCAGACTTTCCCCCCACCCAACCCCTTTTCCCATTACCTATCCCTCCCCCTCCTCCTCCTCCTCGTCGTCCTTCTCTCCTCACCCTCTCACCTTTATTTTCTAACTCTATAGGAAATGGCGATTTCGCGAATCTTTGAGTTTTCTGAAAGGAAAACTATTGTGGTGGACTACGTCGTCCGCGCTATTTCTGTCCACCCTCAGATCTTCAAAACTACTGAGGCTAGAGAGCTGCAAATTTGATATGTTGATCATCCATCTCCAATCATAAAACACCTCAGAATTGCTGCCCTTAAAATTAGCCATAATCGTGCGTCTGACAACGATATAGGCATGGCCACCACCGGACCATGGTTTAAAGTTTTAAGAGCCGCGGCTCATACAGCATTACACCGAGACCATCGAAAGTAGATATATTCGGTGGCCTTGGTTATACGATGTACAGGAAAACTCGATTGCGCTGAAGAAACTTCGGCCCATTTTTTTCTTTCTTTCTTTCTTTCTTTCTTTTCTTTTGGTTCTTTTCTTTTATCATCAAAATTTTTTTCCAAACTGAGAAATCTGGATTCCATGATTAGTATGAGCTTTCTGTTCATAAACCCCCCCCGGAAAAAACTCGTTGAATAACATTGTGCAATTTACCGAATGGACATTTGACAGAGATGAGTTATGTTCATTCATGTTTTCAGGTTATAGCGAATTTATTATTAGCTAAAAATGATAAAATGTTGTGTAATGCTTTCCCTCAATATTGATCATCATAATGATTATATTGAAACTCTGAAAGTCAAATGTACATAAGGGCATAAGTATGATTGATATAGATTGCCTATTTTATTGCCTATTTGATTGCCTTCCAGACAAGCAAACGCTTAACCATCCCCAATTTCAAATTGTAGCTTTGTTGCAGACAGGAGACAAGGGGAAAGAAAGAAGGTGGAAAATGGCGTTTTTAGTATATTTAGTTTTACCAGACCACTGAAGCCGATTAACAGCTCCTCCTAGGGCGGCCCGAAGGATTAGGTATTTTTACGTGGCTAGGGAACCAACTTGGTCACCTAGCAACCGGGACCCTACAGTTTATTGTGGGATCCGGACACATTACATCGAGGAATGAATTTCTATCACCAGAAATGAATTCCTCTGATTCCACGTTGGCCGAACAGAGAATCGAACTTCGGACCACCGGATTGGTAGGGGAAATGGCGTAAGGGGGAGATAGATAGGTAGGGAAAGGCAGAAAAATCAAAACGAATGAAACCGTTTATTACCGTATCCGCTTATCTGTAGGACTTGAGGTATGAATTGTTCAGAAACAAAATTAAAACAAAATTTAAATGTTCATTTTTGTAGCACCAGCTGATGGCGCTCAAGCGAAACGTTAATAAAAAATACTGAAGAACAAAACTGTTTTTGAAAGCAGAAGCGACTGAGAGAGATTTATTCGCAACCACCGCGAATTTAAAAAAAAAAAAAAAAAAAAAAAAGGGGAGGAGAAGAGTATTAAGGGATTATGGTCAAAGGTTGAATGGGTTGTTGTGGCTGCAACATTCACATACATCTGCCATAGAACGCTGTTAGCGCTTTTTTTTTTTTATTCCCACCCCCCTCTTTCAGCGTTTCCGTTCTTTGTTATTTGTTCAAAAGAACAATAAAAATGGCCGCAGCTTATTGTTGCCCGCAAAATTGGAGGTAAAGTTTTTTTCTTCCGCTTGTTCCTTTTGTTCTTGGACTCTGTGGAAAAGGGATCTCTTTATCCCTCGGTTTCAGGGCTGACCATGTTTTATTCTATTCTATTATGGTTTTCGGTAATCCTTCTCCATCTTATTAATAGCCATTTGTCGAGTGATTGATTTAAAATACTTGAAAAATTTGCTTGTTTGTGTAATACATACATACATATATATATATATATATATATATATATATATATATATATATATATGAATATATTTATATATATATATATATATATATATTTACGTATATATATATATATATATATATTATATATATATATATATATATAAAAGGAGTCCTTAAAACGCCAAAATATCGAGAGAAAATGCTATATTTCAGAGACGGCTGTCTTTCTCTTCTGGTAGATGAATGAGAAAAGTTACAGAAAGGTGGTATTTATACCAAGAGATCCAGAACATTTTTACCAGCCATATATATATATATATATTATTTATATATATATATATCTATATATTATATATATATATATATATATATATATATATATATATATATATATATATATATAATATATATATATATATATATATATATATATATATGTGTGTGTGTGTGCTTACCTTCGCTCAACAAAACGTTTTGTCATCATTATAACAAAAGAAAAACAATGAAGAAATTACAAATAACAAATCAATATAGCAATTGGTGAGTAGTCATGTTCCAAAGGCTTCTACTGCAGACAACATACTGAAAAAGGCCTCTGGCGTTGCTCCGCCATCAGCACAATTTTCGGAAATTTTCATTTGGCTTGTGTGTGTGTGCGCATGCCTTGCGTACCTGCTTCTTTATATAGATACTTCCGGAAGTAAACATTGGGCACTGGTCCATCACCAATATGACTACCGATGGTTTACTCAGAACAAGTAAGCAGAAGACGCTAATAACAGCGACATCTCTGAGAGTCAGTCTGGTGCCTCAGCTTATCAGCGCTGTTTACCTATTTGCTAGCGTCAATATTGCTGCCTCCAAGCAACAGGTTATTAAGGATTATCATCCCCTGGTTACCCCACGGGAACGCAGAAAGGAATTGAGTGCTCTGCAGATTCCAGCGTTTTGAACTTATTCCAGAAGCCTTCAGTATGATAGTCTGAATACGCTTATTTCATTGTATTTGGGGTGATTTTGGATGTATCTAATAGCTGTGATTTTGATGACAGGGTTAGTTTTTTTGTGTTTTTAAAGCCCATTTAACGCAGCATGCTTCAAATCAAATATCGACTAGTTTCTTCTGAGAATGTCACTTCGTATTATATACTGTATAAATGTATTTCTTGTACTAATTCCAGTACTTCATTAGTCTAATCGTATCAGAATTCCATAACATAAATATATTTTTGTCCCTATTAATCATAAAGATATTTACAAGTGTATTTAAATGCAATGGATCTCTAAATAAAGTAAATAGCATAGCGTAGCTGATTTGTCCATTGAGATATTATTCAGTTATTCGTTCAGCAGAGATATTAAATTATTATCTAGCCACATATGTAAGTAAATATCCGGTTCATTATATCATAATAATAGATTGTAATAACTGATTGGCGGCCGCTTTTCCACCAGTGGGATTCAAAGTTCGAATCCTATTGGTGGAGAAGGAGTTATTTAGAATTCTGCTTAAGTTTAAGTTATTGCCGAGGTATAGTTAATTGGATATTAAACAACATTTTAGGAATATATATATATATAATATATATATATATATATCTATATATTATATATTTATATTATTCATATATTACTAACAGTGTGTATATATATATATATATATGTGTGTGTGTGTGTGTGTGTGTGTGTGTGATCTGAATCACGAAGATATGGAACGTGATGAACGTATAAGTAAAAACAAATACCATGAATGAAAAGTGCAAAAACGGAGTGGTTGAAAGGCCTTTCGACACACACGGTCCTTTACTGGCAGACTGTTAAAAAATATAAAAGTAAGGTTACAAGGAACCTCGTTTAATTGACAGATGACATCCAGATATCCCTGAGGATAGGGATTGTAAGGAAAAGGTATAAAGAACGACGCTGTAAGGTATTTAACAGTCTTCCTCTAAAACAATCAGTCGATCTCACTAGGCGCCCGTCATGCGAAAACTGCTCAGTCTCCTCATCGGGTCAGTCTCAAATATACATCTGCATAAACCCCAAAACCAACTCGTATTTGCTTTAAAACGATAGTCCTTAAATTGTCAGCGGCTTTCATCACTTTCATTTGTTTTTAAATTCAAAAACAGTAGTTATATATTCCGAGGCGTCATCATTCTTTTCACATTGCTTCTACATATAAACGGTGCGGACCGTTTATATGAGAGAGAGAGAGAGAGAGAGAGAGAGAGGAGAGATTCCAGAAAGTAAGATCTCCTGAGCTGGAAGACTTTGCATAAATTTGAAAGGAAGCTTCAGAAAGTGAGAGAGAGAGAGACTTTGACAGACAGACAGACAGAGAGAATAAAGTAAGGGAATGGAGCTCAGATTTGGGATTCCAAGAGTCTGTGAGGTTGATGATTGCAAAAATTTGATAAGAGCTTCAGAACTTTAGGAGAGAGAGAGAGAGAGAGAGAGAGAGAGATAAGAAAAGTAAGGGAATGAGGCTGGACTGACTGCACAAATTTAGAAAGGACTCATAACCTTCAGGAGATAGAGAGAGAGAGAGAGAGAGAGAGAGAGAGAGAGAGAGGTAGCACTGTCTAAACACTCATGAATATTAAACATTTCAAAGTACGGAAGCAATCACATACTTAATGTATAAAAATGAATAAATAATGCTTCAAATTCCTATTTACTGGTTCTCAGAATTCCGCTGTTATGAAAAGCAGAATGTATTACTTCATGTTAATGACGAACGACAAAAACTTCTTCGCTGTTCTTGTATTTCTAATTTACAAAGAGATGAGGCATCATGTCTACTAACACAGAACAAACATGTGGAACAATATTCACTATAATATATCGAAAGAAGTTTTAAATCATATGTGCTACTTTATTTGAAAGCTCTCGTGGATAATACTGTTAGGTTTTGTATCATAATATCTATTATCTTACAAACTTCGGAGTATAAGCACTTCCTGTTTATCAGTTATAAGTTAATTGTTCGTCCGAGTCCGTGTCAGATGGGTTTGTAGAACGAGATATTTTATTCTAATTATTTTCTGATCCATAACACCAGTAACATGTTTTGCGTATCCGACTCGTACGTTATTTTTTCTTTTCGTAACGTACATGTGTCTGTTAAGTGTTTGCTGATAACGAGTGTGATCAGCTATAGGCGTTCTATATCCATTGCAATCTGATTTGTTCAAAACTTTACGTATCACATACGTATTTTCATATTTTCACTTCTTGTTACATGTTCTCTAGTCAGTATGGAACCGGTGATGGAATTTATATAAACTGTTGGAATTTTATATGTTCTTAAGTGTTCTGTACGGATAAACAGTTATCTTTTTACTACTCTGCCCTCGTGAAAGTAATCTATTACGCATTCTATGTGGTCATTGATGTTCAATTCGTATTATCTTTCTGTTTTAGGCCATGAAAGTACCCGATATGACCTAAACACAGTAGGTGAGTTGGTCTGTCCTGTATTCCGTTCAAGGCCACACCAAACACACACACACACACAGTACATGCTTTGTCTCGAGTGCAGCGAATTGGGTCTAAAAGCTATCGAGAGGCTAGAACTATAGAAAGATGTGAAACTATTATGTATACAGAAGAAGAATTTATGGTGCCCATGAACACGCACTTCTGCTAATACGGTGAATCTTCTCTTTTTATTCTTCTTCTTCTTCTTCCTATTATCCTCAAAAACCATTATTCAGACGCAAATTATTATCTAGTTTCTCCTTACGAGAATCTTAATATTAAATTATGATGTAGCTTAATTAGATATCTGAACTTTGAAGACTCATTTTTCACATTAAGGAAGAGCTAATACATTCCGCAATTTTATTCCACTGGAGTTAGTAAGTACCGATTCCCTATTTATTATTATTATTATTATTATTATATTATTATATTATTATTATTATTATTATTATTATTATTATTATTATTATTATTAATTAAGTTATAATCATTCTCGAAATTTGTACAGCTTTAAAGTTATAATTTTGCGTATATTGATAAAATATGAAGATTATTTAAATCTTCCCTCCCATTTGAGTTTAATGACTACTCATCCTTCTTATCTTGAAAAGTTAGAGTTCCTTAAGTTTGTACGTCTTTGAAGTCCCATTTTATACATATCATTAAGCGAGATAAAAATCGCATTCCATATTTCTAGCTCGACGAAACTCCGTATGCCCACAGCAAACCAGTTCTGATTACCAGTTCCTTGGGCGTGTGTGCGAATTCCAAATCAGGAGCGATGAGGATGGGCCCGCGGCGTTTTTGCAGAATTTCCCGATATTTTGTTTATGAAACAAGTAATTAACCCAACAACTACCGGCAGATTTCAGCAGATCAAAGTCGTCTCTCGAAAGCAAAAATATATGTGATTATCCGACCCTGCGTCCTCAAAGGGCCGGGAGCTGCACGAATATTAGGCTTGGAATTCCCCGTTGAAGATGACGCCAACATATTAATCCAATAACATATAAGCCACGTTTGAATCTCCTCCTATCTGTCTATCTCTCAGAACGTTTAATATCGAGTCTAAAGCCACAAGCAATTTCATTTTCAAATTCTACGCAAATGGGTACTGAGCAGGAAGCATAGGTCCGATTATTACCACAGAAGAGAGAGAGAGAGAGAGAGAGAGAGAGAGAGAGAGAGAGAGAGAGAGAGAGAGGAAATGACTGCCACTGAGAGAAAGAAACGTGGATACTCAGATAAATGAATAGACAGTGGCTCACCACGAGAGGGTGATAAATGAAGCCTTTTTTAGAGTGATATTTCTCTATGGGCTTATACAAATCCAGCTTTCCAGATAAAGATCCTGCCCAAAGGTTAACTATTCCAGTAACCATTTTGTATTCATAAGCTGCGTCATCGCTATTCCAACTTGTCTTCCCACCACCACCATCACCCCTACCCGTACCCTCTCACCTCCACAACACGCAACGTTTACGTAAAGTTCAGGATGAGAGCTGATTCAAACTTGGGTCCCTGAGTTTCATAGCTAAGCCCAATAAGAGACCGATACTGTAGAATAGTGGGCTTTTGGGCTCCCGGGAGAGACAATGGAGGGAGGTTCCTCTCCAGGAGTAGGAACTAAATGCTCCCTGCAGAATTCCTGAAGGACTGCCTGTAATAATGAGCATCTTCTTCTTCTCATCTTAATCTCAGCTGGAGTCGTTGTTTTGTTGGGTCTCCTCAATGGGAATCCGAAGGATAGGGAAACCAACGGCCCACTTTAATGTAATCGAAAAGGATTATTTTGAAAGAATGAGTATTAGATGAATGTAATTTTTAATCAAGTTTCTTCAGTGCTGTATTTGAAAACAAATGCTATATTTAATACGAATTAGAAGTGGCCTCCCGGATGAAACGTTCAAAATTATTCATTTTTTGTTAACAGTGGCAACATACCGGAGGTCCAACAAATAACAAAAATAAGTAGCCTTTTTGTAAGTGCAAAAGTCAATGGAGCGAACAGCATCATGCCCTTGTCTATCCCAGACCCGATAAAGAAATAAAAGTGAGGCTTAACCACCAAGAATCGCTATGAATCTGCCTTTCAAAGGAAGAGAAGGTATTAGAGTCAGTAAAAGAGAATTTCAAAGCTGAAACCGAGCGCTTCATGTTGGTGCCACTTGTGTACAAGACATTTCATATTCTCACATGGCGACAGGAAAGACTAGTAATTATTAAGAACTTGGTATTTCAATTGCCCTACTCTTGGTACCATCAAACTGTCTTTCCTGCCGTCCAGTCTTTAAAGATGGGTAGTTTGCTAACTCCTCCTCCTTCCATATGCTTTACTCGAGCGAAAACGGCGACGAGGAGCCAGGCAGCCCGGCTGTCAGGCAGACTCAGAGAGAGACTCGTAGAGAGAGACACAGAGAGAAGAGAGCAGAGACCTCACTCACCTGGGAAGGTTCCTACAATTTTGATTCGTCCGACATGCCTGTCTTAGGCTAAAGGCTTTTATTGGGATCCCTGGTCTACGTCACCCTCTTGTGAACATCTGCCAAAATCCATCTGTAACGCCTTTGTGCATGGTTCGACAATGGTGAGTACCAAGAATATATAGGGCTTATTTTTAAGGTTATCATTGCGAACTCTCATTGCCTTGTGTTGCCTATTCAAGTTTTCCTGTCTGTCATTTTTTTCTTATGAAGATTCGTTATAGTTGTTTGTGGTCAATATGTTTTATACATCGTATTCTCTTGTCCTTTCAGGTGATTTAGCTTTCGGACTAGTAACTCTAGCTTATTCATAAATTCACCTTGTTAACGCTTGGGTAAGAGAATCGTCTAATACATTAATGTTTTGAGTGGTTATATTTATGACGGATTGTCTCCCATATTACGACCGAGCAAATTTATATTAGGTTTACCGTTCATTTCAGGATGGTGTTTGGTTTCGGTGTATCGGCCCTTTTATTTCCTTCCGATACTAATGTAAACCTCAGTTGCTCAATTGTAAAGGTAATTTTAAGTGGGTTATTATTCCTATGGGTATATTTTTCTACATAAATGACCATGACTTTTAGATACTAATCTTCCTGAATATTTCTTTACAGACAGCGAGCGAAGCAGAACGAAGGAAACGCCCTACGATCTACGTGAATTGCCTTGTTCTCTTACCAGTTGTTTATAACTACGGTACTACGTCATTTTAAAGGCTTATTATGTAATATATCATATTCAATTACATTTTTCCTTCTAACCTTTATTTCAAAACACAGATTTTTATGGTGTTCTGCTTATGGCGCCCAACGTGGGGCAACACGAAGAAAGGTGCTTAATGATGGTGCAGATGATCCAGTAGAGAATTGACCACGACTGGGGCTCCCAATAGTCTCTCATATTTCTATTTGTAGGACATTGATATTTTCCTTTCCAGGATATTAACATTTTATTGAAATAAATATAATTTTCCTTTTCAGAAAATTAACATTTTATTGGTTTGCATTTGTTATACTTTTGTATAATGGCTAACTTACAGGTACTGATCGGACAACGAAAAGTCATTCGGAGAAAAGTCACCGAACAATTCAATAGGTCTTGACACCTATTCTGCCCTTACACAAGAAGAAAAGTTAGCTATTAAAGGTCTTCTTGTTAATTATAGAAACAAGTTGTCAGAGCTAGATGATAAAATCCTCTTGAAGAAATTTCCTGACATATCTGATGAAGCAGAGTTAGAGCCAGAATTAACAAGTTGCCAGGATTATCTAGACAAAATTGAGCATTGTCTACCATTACTTGAGATTTCAAGGAGTAAGAATGATTCTAATAATATTCCCGACGTGGCCCGCAGTTTACTGAAACAGCCAACAGCTCCTCTTCCTAAGTTTACAAGCAAAGAAGGAGAAGATTTTCTTGAAATTTATAGCAGAGTTTGAGGCTACAACTAATGCATTTCAGTATCCAGACAGAGATTACTTTTATTGCTGAAGCAACAGGTAGACGGTCGAGCAAAGACTTTATTAAGTTCTCTGGAAGCTGATAAAACAGCGTTATGTAGATGCCAAAGAACTATTGATTTCCGCCTTTGCTTCTAAGGAGGTTTGTAAAAAACAATGCAATTAAGAAAATTAACGGAGTTAAGTCTAGAGAGTGATGATCCCTTCATATTTACTTCCATCCTCCGATCAGTATGCGAAGCAGTCAAGACTTTTAACATTGAAGCGGATGAATTTGTCAGATATTTTGCTTGGCACGGCTTAAATGGTCGCTTTCAGCGTCATCTTATTAATATTGCAGGAAAGACTCATCCTTCCTTAAATGACATTATTTCACATTTCTTTGCAGCTTGCGAAAGGTACGAAAAAGACGGGAAAGGTGTTGAAAGCTTGAAATGTAAAGCTTCACCTGTCAAGACATTAACACTCCCTCTTCGTAAAGAGAGAACTACCAGCATGGCTGCGGAAGCAGTAACATATGATAAAGACAGGTCTTCGCCTCAATGTTCCTTGTGTTCTGCGGTTGGAAATACTGATAAATTTCACTTTATTCATAAGTGCCCTAATTTTCTTTCTCCTACAGATAAAGTGCATATTTTAAAATCTAGAAATGGATGTGTAAAATGCGGCCAGTTTAACCATGTTTCCGGTAAGTGCCGTTTTAAATTCAAGAGACGCTGTTCAAATTGTAACAGCTGGCATATGACTTACCTGTGTGATAGGAGTCCGTCACCAGGCAGAAACTCTAACAATATTAATAACGGCAAATCCAAGGTGGAAACTTCTCCTCAAATAAGCAGCGGTGTTGCCGTCCTTCCTACTTGTCATGGTGATTCCATTTTACCCACCTTTTCATTTAAAGTTGGGGGGACTGAAGGACAGTGGTTCGCAGAGCACGTTTGTCACTAAGAAACTGGCGGAGGAGAATAATCTTAAAATCATTAACTCTAAAGTAAAGCTAACAGTTAATGGGTTTAATGGCAACAAGGAGTATTTTACTGAAATTGTTGAAGTTCCTGTTACGATCGGAGATAAATCCTTTATAATTTATTGCTTGGTTGTACCAAACATTAATGTAGCATTGAAATTACCTCTGCTTGGTAGATTAGTTGATAAATTTCAGGCACAAGGTGTTAAACTAGCTGATCAATTCCTTCATAAATTTTCTCATGAAATTGATAATGTTCAGCTCATTTTGTAGGTACAGACTTCGCTTATTGTATTGCAGGTACAGATACAGTTTTTGAGGAATAAATTCATCGATGTATACTGAATGTCATGCAGGTATTTTGCTGTGGTAGCATTGATTTAATGATTAAGAATATTGATAATTTAGCTGATACGCGAGTGCAAACCTCGGCTGTTAGTAACCCATTTGAGTGTAGTTCTGCTATTCATATCCAGAGTAGTTCCTTTTTGCTGAACTCTAAAGTTGATATTTTTGCCGATGATGACATTAATACTAACTTTGAAGTAAACTGTTCATTTTCTGTAATAAATGAAAGAGGTATGCTTATGGAGAAACCACTGCAAACAGGCACTGATCAACTTCTAGAGTCTGAATGTAATTATTACTTAAATTACGATCAGAATTTCTACAATGATGAAAGTATTGAACTTAACAACCAGTTGGTCGAATTACCATCAAAACCCTCCGTTGTAGGGAGTCTGATGGACGTATTATCGTTTCCCTTGTTGTGGAATGGGAAAGTTTCTCATTACTTTCAAAGATGAAAATCTATCTAAGTTGATATTAAGGTCTAATCTCAAGAGACTTAAACGACATCCAGAAACGTTTGCAGCTCGTTGACCAAACAATTAAGGAGCAATTGAAGGCAGGCATAATTGAACCCATTTATGATTTAGAGGTGTTCAAAAGTGAGAACCCTCAACGTTCTTTTTTTGTACCACACATGCCTATCTTTAAACTGGATAAGGATAGTACCAAATGTAGGATTGTATTTTTGTCCAACCTTAGGGATTCTTCTAATAGTATATCATTGTCACATAACCAGTGCATGTATTCAGGGCCTACGTTAAACCAAAATTAAATTTGTCCTCTTCCTTTTTACAGCTTAGATTTGACCAAAGTTACTCATATTTGACCTTAAGAAAGCCTTTAATTATGTTATCCTTAAACAGAAACTGATCAGTCTAAGTTGTTATTTTTTTGGTACAAAAATGTGAGTCAAGGTGATTTTTCCTTATTGGCTTTTAAGAATGTAAGATTACCTTTTGGCCTTAGATGTAGTCCCTTTTTATTAATGATTTCATTATATTACATACTTGTGTTACAACCTTCAGAGGATTCTCGAATAGCAGATTTAAAGAAATCTATCTATTCCATGATTTATATGGACAATGGGGCTATTACTGCCAATACTTCAGAGGAGTTAGAGTGGTCGTATAAACAGCTTCGAATCATATTCAATCCCTATAAAATTTGGACGTTCAGCAGGTTGTAACTAATGACTCGATTTTACAGGATGAAGTGGACCGCGAAGCCGAGTGCAGCTACGCCTTTACGTACCAAGTTGTTTGGTTTAAACTGGGACCGATGTTCCGACGAAATTTTCACTAAACCATTTTTCTTGATCCCAATGCTAATACTAAAAGGTCTCTTTTACAAAACAATTGCTTCACAGTTTGACCTTTTTGGTTTTAATATGCCATTGTTTAACCGCTGTAGATTGTTCATGCATCAATTACAGCGTCAAAAGAATTTACATTGGGATCAACCATTAACGCAAGAATTGCAGAGAGAAATGGATTAATATTTGCAGGGCAAACCAACAGAGCTCCTCCTTTAAAAATTGCTAGATGTGTTGGTCCACGAGATGGCAGTTATGTATTTATATTTTTTCAGATGCAAGTAAGGACATATTTGGTTGTGTACTCTATTTACAGCATATTGAATCCAATCGCTTATGCTTTATATGCCAAAAACCGACTTGTAAATAAGCAACTCAAGAGTAAATCCATGCCCTCTCTGGAACTTAACGCAATACATTTAAGTGTTGAGTGTGCTCTTGATATTTACAAAGATTTGTGATCTGCTTGCTTAAAACCTTGCAGGTTAATAATATTTACGTATATACTGATTCTCTGTGTGCCTTACATTGGCTGAACTCTGCTGCTTTGAAATTGGACAAATTAAATAAACATTCTCCATTGTCGTAAACAGACTTCATAATATACAAAGAATGTGTGAAACTGTTCCTATAAAATTTTGCTTTATTTCAGGAAAAAACAATCCTGCGGACATAATCGCCAGATGTGTGTCATACAACCAGTTGCAAATTCGTGTTTTTTTTTTTCAGGACCAGATTTAAGTATAAATGAAGTTCCAGGAATTGTCAACTACTATACCAGCATTTGAGATGCCCACTGAGGTTCAAGCAACTCCTTCCACAGCTCGGGTTATTGAAGTTGCTAACAATCCGATTGATATTAATAATTATTCCAATTTCAGGAAACTTGTATTGATTTTTCGCAGAATTTTCTTAGTGGTGCACAAGTGAAGCTGAAAGCGAAAAATTGCTTGCTCACCAGTCGCTAATTACTTTGCCCAGGCTATAAATTACTTGTTAAACACTGAACAAAGGAAGCATTATCCTGAGGTATATTCTTACCTACAGCATGGTCTTAATTCCAGAAAAGACATTCCTCCTATTATAAACGCAACTTAATTTATTTTTAGATTCACAGGGTCTTCTGAGAGTTAAGAGTAAATTCAAAAAATGGAATTATGGCTTAAGTGTAAATTACCCAGACAGTCATTTGACCAAACTAATTATTTGGGATGCACACCTCAAATTATTACATTCAGGATGTTATTCTGTATTAACAGAGCTCAGAAAAGCATTATTACATCCCTAAACATTTCTCAGTTGTGAAAAGGGCTCTTAAACAGTGTGTTCATTGTCGTAGGTTAATAATCGTTATATAAGGTTAAATCAGAACTTTTACAGAGACTTCAGAGCAGATCCTCCTACGGATTCCTTTTTGTTCTAACATATTTATGGATTATTTAGGACCCTTCAATACGAAGGATGGAAAAGAGACCCATAAGGTTTGGTTTACTATGTATCACCTGTACTTGGTCTAGGGCAGTTAACCTCAAAATTTGTAGGAGTTTGCATGTTGCAGAATTTTTAAGAGCATTTCAGCTACATGCTTGAGTACGGGATTCCTCAACTTTGTATTAGTGATCTTGGAACTCAGTTGGTGGCAGGAGCTAATACCATAACTTCCTTCATTAGTGACCCTCAGACGCAAATTATATTTTGAGGAAATAATGTAAAACCTCTCTCCTTTCAGCAATATTTCAAAGGCGCAGTCAATTGGGATCATTAGTAGAAGTCTGTGTAAAAAATGGTAAAAAGATTAATGTTTGGAGCAATTAAGAATTTTGTATTGACGTATGTAGACTTTGAATTCTTGTCTGTAATATTGTGCATCTCATTAATCGACGACCTATAGCCTTCAAAGAAGCTGTTCGTGCTGAGACTGACCACGTGCCCGAACCAATTACGCCGGAACAGCTCGTGCGAGGCTATGAATTGACTTCTCTAAACCTTATCCCTAATCTTCAACCTCTTTCAGTTGAAGATCCAGAATTTGACCCTGATAATCCAGCTATTTCTCAGATTACCTAAAGTTGTGTAAAATTAGGCAGACATTAATAGAGACCTATCATAATGAATTTCTAGGTACTCTGATTCAACAAGCAGTTGACAGAAAGGGGCGGTATCGTCCCGTTACTCATAAATTACTAAAGGTTGGAGATGTTGTATTAATTAAGGAGGAACATACCAAAAGAATAATTATCCTCTGGGCATAATTCTAGAAGTTTTTAAGAATGATTTGGGTGAAGTTACCCATGCTGTTATTAAGAAGGGAAAAACAGGCCAGACATCAAGGTTGCATGTAAATAATATTATTCCAATACTAGAAAACACAGGAAGTACTAATTCAGCTACTCCTGATATTTGTAATTCTGTTACTTCGTCCTTAAGGCCCAAAAGAAAGGCTGCTATATTAAGCCAAGAAATGACAAGACAAATGCTTTAATCTTTATTCAGTATTTGTATTTTCTTGTATTTAATTTAATTATTTTTACATTCCTTAAATGTATTTTTTATTACAATTGTCCAGTTACATATGTTTCAGGATGGAATTTTTCATTTCTGAAAAAATTCCATCTTCGCCCCTGGACTGTACAAGACATTTCATATTCTCACATGGCGACAGGAAAGACTAGTAATTATTAAGAACTTGGTATTTCAATTGCCCTACTCTTGGTACCATCAAACTGTCTTTCCTGCCGTCCAGTCTTTAAAGATGGGTAGTTTGCTAACTCCTCCTCCTTCCATATGCTTTACTCGAGCGAAAACGGCGACGAGGAGCCAGGCAGCCCGGCTGTCAGGCAGACTCAGAGAGAGACTCGTAGAGAGAGACCAGCAGAGAAGAGAGCAGAGACCTCACTCACCTGGGAAGGTTCCTACAATTTTGATTCGTCCGACATGCCTGTCTTAGGCTAAAGGCTTTTATTGGGATCCCTGGTCTACGTCACCCTCTTGTGAACATCTGCCAAAATCCATCTGTAACGCCTTTGTGCATGGTTCGACAATGGTGAGTACCAAGAATATTATAGGGCTTATTTTTTGAAGGTTATCATTGCGAACTCTCATTGCCGTTGTGTTGCCTATTCAGTTTTCCTGTCTGTCATTTTTCTTATGAAGATTCGTTATAGTTGTTTGTGGTCAATATGTTTTATACATCGTATTCTCTTGTCACAGGTGATTTAGCTCTCTGACTAGTAAACTCTAGCTTATTCATAAATTTCACCTTGTTAACGCTTGGGTAAGAGAATCGTCTAATACATAATGTTTTGAGTGGTTATATTTATGACGGATTGTCTCCCATATTACGACCGAGCAAATTTATATTAGGTTTACCGTTCATTTCAGGATGGTGTTTGGTTTCGGTGTATCGGCCCTTTTAATTTCCTCCTGATACTAATGTAAACCTCAGTTGCTCAATTGTAAGGTAATTTAAGTGGGTTATTATTCCTATGGGTATATTTTTCTACATAAATGACCATGACTTTTAGATACTAATCTTCCTGAATATTTCTTTACAGACAGCGAGCGAAGCAGAACGAAGGAAACGCCCTACGATCTACGTGAATTGCCTTGTTCTCTTACCAGTTGTTTATAACTACGGTACTACGTCATTTTAAAGGCTTATTTATGTAATAAATATCATATTCAATTACATTTTTCCTTCTAACCTTTATTGCAAAACACAGATTTTTATGGTGTTCTGCTTAACTTGTTTCACTCAATATTTGGGTATAATTTTGTATGAAACAATATTATTATTATTATTTTTTTTTTTTTTTTTTTTTTTTTTTTTTTTTTTTTTTTGCTCTATCACAGTCCTCCAATTCGACTGGGTGGTATTTAGAGTGTGGGGTTCCAGGTTGCATCCTGCCTCCTTAGGAGTCCATCACTCTTCTTACTATGTGTGCCGTTTCTAGGATCACTCTTCTGCATGAGTCCTGGAGCTAATTTCAGCCTCTAGTTTTTCTAGATCCTTTTCAGGATCTTGGGATCGTGCCTAGTGCTCTATGATTATGGGTACGATTTCCACTGGCATATCCCATATCCTTCTTATTTCTATTTTCAGGTCTTGATACTTATCCAATTTTTCCCTCTCTTTCTCTTCAACTCTGGTGTCCCATGGTATTGCGACATCAATGAGTGATACTTTCTTCTTGACCGTGTCAATCACGTCACGTCTGGTCTGTTTGCAACGTATCACCCTATCCGTTCTGATACCATAGTCCCAGAGGATCTTTGCCTGATCGTTTTCTATCACTCCCTCATTGGTTGTGCTCATACCACTTATTACTGCAAGGTAGCTGATGTTCTTGCACAGGCTCCAGTGGAGGGCTTTTGCTACTGAAGCCATGCCTCTTTTTGTACTGGTTCTGTGCAAGTGCCGGGCATTCACTTGCTATGTGGTTTATGGTTTCACTTTTCGTATTGCACTTCCTACATATGGGAGAGATGTTATTTCCGTCTATCGTACTTTGAACATATCTGGTTCTTAGGGCCTGATCTTGTGCCGCTGTTATCATTCTTCATTTCCTTCTTTAGCTCTCCCTCTGTAGCCATTGCCAATTGTCATCGCTGGCTAGTTGTTTAGTCTGTCTCATGTATTGTCCGTGCATCGGTTTGTTTGTGCCAGTCCTCTGTTCTTTTTGTCTTTCTCCTGTCTCTGTATATTTCTGGGTCTTCGTCTGCTTTTATTAGTCCTTCTTCCCATGCACTCTTTAGCCACTCGTCTTCACTGGTTTTCAGATATTGCCCCAGTGCTCTGTTTTGCGATGTTGACGCAGTCCTCTATACTTAGTAGTCCTCTCCTCCTCCTTTCTTTCGTGTTATGTATAGTCTGTCCGTATTTGCTCTTGGGTGTAGTGCTTTGTGTATTGTCATATGTTTCCTGGTTTCTGATCTATGCTGCGGAGTTCTGCCTTCGTCCATTCCACTATTCCTGCGCTGTATCTGATTACTGGCACTGCCCATGTGTTTATGGCTTTTATCATATTTCCGGCGTTGAGTTTTGACTTGAGTATCGCCTTGAGTCTCTGCATATATTCTTTCCTGATCGTGTCCTTCATCTCTTGGTGTTTTATATCTCCTCCTTCTATTATTCCCAGGTATTTGTATCCTGTCTCATCTATGTGTTTGATGTTGCTCCCATATGGTAGCTTTATCCCTTCAGTTCTCGTTACTTTGCCTTTTTGTATGTTGACTAAGGCGCAATTTTCTATTCCAAACTCATCCTGATGTCCCCAGATACATCCTTCACAGTCTGGATTAGGGTATCTATTTCCTTGATGCTCTTACCATACAGCTTGATGTCGTCCATGACATCAGATGGTTGATTCTGTTGCCTCTTTTCTTGAGTTGGTACCCGGCATCCATCTTCTGTAGTACTTTTGTCATGGGAATCATGGCTACTACGAAGAAGATCCCTCTCCTGATATTAACCTCTGCTAGTCTTATTCCAGAGCTTGTAAGTATTGTATTCCAGTTGCGCATTGTATTTTTGAGGAAGCTGATGGTATTTTCCTCTGCCCCATATATTTTCAGGCATTCTATTAGCCATGTGTGGGGTATCATGTCGAAGGCTTTCTTATAGTCTATCCATGCCATGCTTAGGTTGGTTTTCCTTCTCCTACTGTTCTTCATTACCATTTTGTCTATCAGGAGCTGGTCTTTTGTGCCCCTACACTTCCTTCTGCAGCCTTTCTGTGGTGGGGGATGGTGTTTGTCTCCTCTAGGTAGTTGTATAGCCTTTCACTGATGATACCTGTTAGTAACTTCCACTTATTGATAGGCAGGTGATAGGCCTGTAGTTACTGGCTATATTTCCCTTACTCTTGTCTTTTTGTACTAAGGATGTTCTTCCTGTGGTCATCCATTTGGTTGCTTGGTGATTTGAGATACAATGCTGGAGTTGTTCTGCTATTCGTGGGTGTAGGGCCTTGAAGTTTTTTTTGAGCCAGTATCCATGGACTTCATCGGGACCTGGGGCTTTCCAGTTTGGCATTTTCTTTAGTTGGTGTCTGACTGTGTCTGTCGTGATCTCTGTGAATCTTTGTTTTATTCTCCCTGTTTCTTCTTCCTTGTTTACTTCCTGAGCCATGTTGCATGTTTGTGTGATATACCGGATTGCTCCATATGTTTTCCCCAGAGTCTCTTACTTGTTCGCTTCAGGAATTTCTAGGTGGTTGTCTTCCCCTCTTAGTTGGCTGTATAGTCTTTTCTGATTGGTTTCCGAATAGTTTGTTCTGTTCGTATCCCTTATTCCTGTTCATGTACTGTTGGATCTTATGTGCTTTGGCCTTAAGCCTCTGTTTTACATCTTCTATTGTGTTGTTTTAATCCCCTCTCTTGTACTTTGTATTTCTCGTTGAGTTCCTCCCTTGTTTTCTTTTGCTTCTTAGCCTTTTTTCTGCCATCTCTTTCAGTTTACTCAAGTCAGATCTCATCACCATGATTTGCTTTTCCAGGCGCCTTTTCCAAGGAGGTTGCTGTTTTGGTTTCTGTTGGGTTGGTTGTACTGGTGGTGTGGTTGTTGCGAATTCCCATCAGTTCTGCTACTAATCTTGCTCCTGCATATGTCAAGTTATTTGTTTCTGTGATACTGGTGGTGTGTATTATGCCCATTATTTCATTGACCTCACTTGTTTTCCTCCCTTAATTTCTTGGTGTTGTAGGCTTTCATGGAGGGGATCTGTGTTCTCTCTGTATCTGGCTCCATCCATTGTCTAATCTTTTCTGCCCATTCCGTCCTCTCTGTTACTTCGTCGGTGTTTCTTCGTGTGTCGTTGTTTGATACCCTCATCCTCCCTGTCGTCTTCTGTGGCATCATGTCTCAGTTCGTCTTCGTGTAATTCGTTGTCGTGTGACATTTCCCTTTCCAGTTCTTCTCTTTCTGTTGGGGAGAGCCAGTTCTTTTTCTTTATGTTCCTTACTTGGTCTGCCAGCCTCTGCTCTGTTTTGGGGGGTGTTATTCCTCTCATTCCAGATGTTACCAATCTTCTTCTATATCCTCTCTCCGTCGGGTTGCTTCTGATGTAGCATCTCCATATTTCCTATTTTCTTCTCTTGTCCATTTCTTCCTTTTTGCCTCTGTAGCTCCAATCTCAGGCTGTTGATTACTGTCGTTGTGGTGATCAGTTGCTGGATGACGACCTCCAAGTACCTGACCGTCTTCCCCTTCTTCAATTGGGTTGAATACCTGGTTGCCGGACGATGCTCCTCTGTTTGCCAGAGGTTCCATTTACGTCGTTGTCGTTTAATCCTTCATTTCTTTCCATCATTGCTGAGTTTTTGCTATTTAACCCGTAGTGGACCCTACCCCATCAGGGATAGGTACTCATTTCACAGCTGAGTAGACTGAGGAAATTATGGTAAAGATCCTTTCCCAAGGAATCAACGCCGAGGAGAGCGGTCCCCACCCATCCAACGACTGACCAGAGCCAATGTTGCTTAACTTGACTTAAGTCTATTGACGACCTAACCCACTCCTCCATTATTATTATTATTATTATTATTATTATTATTATTATTATTATTATTCTTCCACCAAGGGTAAACCACACTTTCATATAACCGTTGGCTTTGTGTCTTCTTTTTTTTTATCATTATTGGGTAGTTTTAACCAAGCCATGGAAGTCCTTTCTTTATTTTGGGTATTCAAAAAAGTATTGCCAACATACATTTCATTATTATTATTTTGATTATTATTATATGAAGGTAGGAGAACCCTCTCTTAAACATGTTTTGTTAAAGATGATGCAGCATCAGTGGAATTGTTTATTTTATATATGGTCTTTTCAATTCTTCTTTTAGTATTCTCTTCTCATCAGGGCTGATATTTGCTAATAGCTGGCCGATGTTCATATCTTGGTTAAAGAAATGTTTTCTAAAAATACTAATTTATTGTTATGATAACAAAGTTGATTAACAAATCTTAGTAATGGAATTCCAACGTTTCCAACCGTATCATCGGTTCATTTTCAAGGAAAACAAAGGTGAGCGTGAACTGATTGGGAATGGGTTGTTGTTGTTGTTGGAGTATTAAGCTGGCTTTATGCCAGCACGGGCTTTGGCTAATGTAGCAGCCCGTAGGTCATTTGAATTATTTTTTTATTTTTTAGATGCATTGGTGATTTAAGGATATGAGGCGATCTTTTTATTTATGATTTCTATGGAATGTGCAGGTGGAATGGTATGGATTTCAAAGGTGAAAGGAAAAGTGAATAGGCAAGGTTACAAACCCCTTTAAAACCCAAACCCTAAGGTACCCATTAGTAGAATATAAAGATCGATAGTAGCGAGTCCTGGCGAGTCAGAGATAGCCAGTAATGAAATCGAAAAATTTTATAGTCGTAGAAAAACGAAAACGGAAAAAAAAAGCGCAACTCTAATGGAGTTCAAGTACCATATTTCACTTTACGAGAAAAAAAAAGCAGAGAGCGTCGATCGTTTAGCAATAGGGAACGACGAAGGAAAACGAAATATTATCAGTTTTAGAAACAGGATAACACAAAAATAAGCGACAGCTTAAGCGGTAGTTATAGTGACAGTTGAAATATTCGGTCGTTAGACGTGAGGCGGCCGAAAAACGGAGGGGAAAGGAGGATTGTTTAGTAAAGAAAAAGCAGTTAATGCTATAAACAGCACTTTTCATGTAGCTGCGATCTTTATGTTTGAGATCTGTATCTGAAATCTTCTAACAGGAGGTCATCTGGGAGACTGATCTCTAGGTCCACAGAGCGTGGACGAGCTCAGAGAACAGCTGAATGACCACTGTCACTGTCGTTATTGGAGATGGCTCTATTTAAAAATGCCTCAAACCTCCTCGTTAGGTCCAGCAGGAACTTCCTGATCTGATATTCTCCTACGAGGAAGTATTCGTTGCCGACGTTTGCAGTTCTATTTTCTTGTTTGCAGGTCTGAGTTTCGCTGTTTTGCTTAGCTACAAACTCCTCTGTTTTGTGTTCCTGCTTCTTTAAAACAAAACACAGGACTACAGTCGGTGTCTCGTCTGCATTTCTTCTTCAACTGCGTCTTCTGTCTGGGTTCCTGCTTCGGCACGAGCCGGAATCGACGTCTTCGGCGATGCAGGGGTTAGGGGTAACCTGAGGGGTGGGGGGGGGAGGATAGGTAGATGGGCGGGAGTTTGGCGAATATGGAGAGGATGAGGGGGTGGGGATGTAATGCCGGGATCGAGGAGGTTGGGAGGAAGGTTGGGTGGTTTGGTGGTACAGGAGGTAGGTTTCGTTCTAGGATCGAACCTGGGGTTGCTGGGAGTTTTCCTGGTCGGTGATGGTTGCCGAGGTCTTGCAGGTGGAGGAGGGATGCCCTTCGCCTTCCAAATCCTCTGCAGTCTGACTGGGCCATCCCTTAAATAACCAAGCATGATGTTGCTGGCTGCAGTTAGGGCATCGGGCAACTGTGTGGCCCTTTTCCTTGTACTTTTTCAAGCACACTTCTGTCTCGTGTTTCGCACTGCACACTCCACAGATGTGTTCTGCTTTTACACTCGTTCTTGTGATGTCCAAACCTCTGACACTTGAAGCATCTCAGAGGCTCTGGTACGAAGGCTTTCCGTCTCATAGTGCCTAGAATTCCAAGGCTGACCCTGGCCGGAATTTGGCCCTTGAAAGTAGCTTCGCTCTTGAGAGTTTCTGTCCATCTTTGGCAGTACATCTCTTGGCTTCCATGATGTTGGGAACCTCGAGAACTCTATCGATCGTGATGTATTTGGGGACTTTACAAATCATCCCCTTGTTAATTTTTGTAGCATTATCAAGTAGCAGGCATAGGTTGTCCTTCTTGAGTAGTTCGAACAGCTTTCTGGTCCTTGGGAGTAATTATGAACTCCCCCCTTAAATTTGGTCTAGCTGTGAGGTTTGCAGCAGGATATTTTTTCTCAAGGGCCCTGACTGCAGCATATGAAGTCAGGCCCTCGATAACAACATCTTTGAACTTGGGAAGTGCCGGAAAGGTTCTGTAGAACCTCCCGCCGGTATTCGTGCCGATGTCGTAGGGAGCTGGTTGTTATCTAGTCGAAATCGTGGTACAATCTTCTTTTGTTTCTTCTTCTTCTTCTTCCTTACTACGGCGAACGCCTTGCTCGTCCTCCAAGGGCGGGTCTTTCCCTGGGATTGCCGGGCGAAAGGGGTGGTCTCTTAGAGGCCATACTTGTCAAATTAAAGGTTGAAATGACGAGAGTTACGTCACCGCGCCTGTGCAACGAAATTACGTAACCCCCATGATTGGAATGGGGTCGTTCGGCGGTATTTAATTGTGTCCCCGGTGTGCTGTCTGATGGGCACTGCGTTTTTCATTGGCTGAACAGGGAGGATTAAGTCCCTGAGTCAAGCCGTCTTGCAGAGGTGGAAGCTCGCACTGCTCTTCGCGTGCGGACGCTGGAGACTGGGAGCATAGTATTGGGCAGGGCACCTGATTGGTCCGTTCGATCGGCTCTATGGTGCCGGCGGGCAGCGGCCCTACGTGCCACCGTCGGGAGGAGTGAAGTCTCTTGAGTGGTTGTTAAGGCTGGGTCTCTCCTTCCCGATGTGTAGGGCCTCTAAGAGGCGGAGGCGACGGTGGTCGGCTGCTGCCTTATCGATAATACCAATATTGGAATAATGTCCTTTCCGAGTTATTCTGGTATTGTGGACGTTTTTTGCATGATTATGGATGGCGCCTTCCTGGAGCGTGGCAGGATATCCTCTGGAAAATCGCATCGTTGTCATACCAATGTAGGCGCCGGGGCATTCCCGGACAGGGCCATTTGTATTGGTAGACAACGTTAGTTTTTATTTTCTTGAGAGGGTCCTGCATCACAGGGGCTGGGTTGTTTTTCTTATAATCAGGCCACTGGTCTTCATGCTTTTTATAGTAAATGATCAATTTTACTTTTTTCGCAGGGTCCCCGTGGGGGAGATTCCTTTCGATGATGTTACGAAGGGCTCGTTCATCCTCTTTGTATTTCTTGTGAAATGCTCCCTTGTAAAAGAGAGGGACGTCTTCAAGGGCGACGGGGCGAGGCTCCTGCTGGTACCACTTATCGATGTCTGCGAATGGCTTTTTCGATGTCCCGGTTGGAATACCCGTTGTTAATTAGAACTTGGGCAAAACGCGTTCTAATTCAGTGTGCGTGTCCTTCCACGAAGAGCAGTGTGAGAGAGCTCTCTTGATGAAGGCGCTGATTGCAGTGCGTTTGTATCTCTCTGGACACTCGCTCTCGCCGTTCAGGCACATGCCCAGGTTCGTGGGTTTTCGTATACAATTGTGTACGAAGCGTTCTTCTTGTTGCCCGACGAGAACGTCAAGGAAGGGGAGGCGACGGTCACGGCAATGCTCGATGGTGAAGTTGAGTCTGCTGTGGTCGTGGAAGGCTTGTCGCAGGCGCTCTATTTCTTCCACCGTGTTGGCACTGATGAAGGTGTCGTCAATATATCGGACGTACATAGACGGTTTCTCGATGGTGGCGAATACCCGACGTTCCACAGTACCCATGTAGAATTCGCGAAAAGTACTCCGAGGGTGGGAGAACCCATCGCTACGCCGTCTTTTTGCGTGTACATATGGCCTCTGTGGGTGGAGAAAGGGGCCCTTTTTCGTACATATTTCAAGGAGTTTTTGGAGGGCAATGCTCAGGGATGTTTAATGGGGGCGTGGAGTCGTCTCTGTATACACGATCCAGAATTATCTGGATTGTTTTTCATCCACGGGAACGTTCGTGAACAGGGACTCCACGTCCATCGATGCAATAACTCCTCCGGACGGTGTCGTTTTCAGGGCTTCTATAAACTCGGCAGAGGACTTCAAACTGTGGTCATCTGGAACGTAAGGAGTCAAAATAGCATTCAATTTCTTCGCAAGCTGGTATGTAGGAGCGGGAATTTGGCTAATGATGGGGCGTAACGGGTTCCCTGGTTTGGGTATGGGTTTTAACTTTCCCGTATATATAGCCAAGGTCATAGTCCCCTACGATCGGCAGCAAGTGAAGGGCATTGGAAGCTGCATTTTAGAAAACATTTCTTTAACCAAGATATGAACATCGGCCAGCTATTAGCAAATATCATCCCTGATGAGAAGAGAATAATAAGAAGAATTGAAAAGACCCATATATAAAATCAATTTCCACTGATGCTGCCATCATCTTTAACAAAACATGTTTAAGAGAGGGAGGGTCCTCCTACCTTCATATACTACTCTACGGCTACATGACCCATCTGCACAGGAAGACCCGGGCACTAGGAGCTTCAGGAGGCCCTGCTTCAACGTCACTTTCGGCGAAGGAACGAGACAGAGTCGCACTCCAGGATGAGATGAAGAACTTGCACACCGAGTGGGACAACCTCCGTCGCAGTAACAGCAGGAACCCGCCCTGTAGCAGCCCATCCGAGTGTCCGGGAAGGCGATGCTAATTATGGAACGGCCAACAGAGACGACGATTCCCCCCAGGCACGGGCTCACCCCACCGCCATCATGGAATGTCTGCACCGCCTGGATGAGAAGGATGCCGAAAAGAGAATGAGGACGATAACGAAGAAGCTGGTCGCCCTCAACGGAGGAAAACTACGGCTCCCGCAGAAGAGAGAAGAATATATTAATTTGACCGACTATGTACCTACCGCCGAACAAGACAGAATTCTGCGTATGGGACTCAACTGCCATTTCTCTACCCGACCGAGGCCCATGGAGAACGCCTTGAGATCGAGTACCTGCTGGACACCATACACAAGCATGAAGATCAAGACACCATACGAACCACGGACGCCCTGCAGCCCCCTCCTCTTGGCCGAGGCCCTCACGGAACGCGGTGATTACAAGAGTGATGTGATCGACAGGCGCCTGAGGGAAGCAGCCAAGAGAACTCCGAGCGAAAGAGGATGTCACCGTCCGTCGGGCCGATAAAACCGCTGCATTTGTACTCATCCGCACTGAGGAATACCACCACAAGTTGATGAGATACTGTCAGACAGCAGCAAATTCCAGAGAATTACTAAGAACCCGGTAGATGACATTAAACGTGAGGCCAATAGGATTATTGAGACTGTCAATGCAGCTTCCAATGCCCTTCACTTGCTGCCGATCGTAGGGGACTATGACCTTGGCTATATATACGGGAATGTTAAAACCCATAAACCAGGGAACCCGTTACGCCCCATCATTAGCCAAAATTCCGCTCCTACATACCAGCTTGCGAAGAAATTGAATGCTATTTTGACTCCTTACGTTCCAGATGACCACAGTTTGAAGTCCTCTGCCGAGTTTATAGAAGCCCTGAAAACGACACCGTCCGGAGGAGTTATTGCATCGATGGACGTGGAGTCCCTGTTCACAACGTCCGTGGATGAAACAATCCAGATAATTCTGGATCGTGTATACAGAGACGACTCCACGCCCCCATTAAACCAATCCCTGAGCATGCCCTCCAAAAACTCCTTGAAATATGAAAATACGAAAAGGGCCCCTTCTCCAACACAGAGGCCATATGTACACGCAAAAAGACGGCGTAGCGATGGGTTCTCCCCTCGGAGTACTTTTCGCGAACTTCTACATGGGTACTTGTGGAACGTCGGGTATTCGCCACCATCGAGAAACCGTCTATGTACGTCCGATATATTGACGACACCTTCATCAGTGCCAACACGGTGGAGAAATAGAGCGCCTGCGACAAGCCTTCCCACGACCACAGCAGACTCAACTTCCCCACCATCGAGCATTGGCCGTGACCAGTCGCCTCCCCGTCCTTCCTTGACGTTCTCGTCGGGCAACAAGAAGAACGCTTCGTAACACAAGTGTATACGAAACCCACGAACCTGGGCATGTGCCTGAACGGCGAGAGCGAGTGTCCAGAGAGATACAACGCACTGCAATCAGCGCCTTCATCAAGAGAGCTCTCTCACACTGCTCTTCGTGGAAGGACACGCACACTGAATTAGAACGTGTTGCCCAAGTTCTAATTAACAACGGGTATTCCAACCGGGTGGACATCGAAAAAGCCATTCGCAGAAACATCGATAAGTGGTACCAGCAGGAGCCTCGCCCCGTCGCCCTTGAAGACGTCCCTCTCTTTTACAAGGGAGCATTTCACAAGAAATACAAAGAGGATGAACGAGCCCTTCGTAACATCATCGAAAGGAATGTCTCCCCCACGGACCCTGCGAAAAAAGTAAAATTGATCATTTACTATAAAAGCATGAAGACCAGTGGCCTGATTATGAAAAACAACCCAGCCCCTGTGATGCAGGACCCTCTCAAGAAAACTAACGTTTGTCTACCAATACAAATGCCCTGTCCGGGAATGCCCCGGCGCCTACATTGGTATGACAACGATGCGATTTTCCAAGAGGATATCCTGCCACGCTCAGGAAGGCGCCATCCATAATCATGCAAAAAACGTCCACAATACCAGAATAACTCGGAAGGACATTATTCCTAATATTGGTATTATCGATAAGGCAGCAGACCACCGTCGCCTCCGCCTCTTAGAGGCCCTACACATCGGGAAGGAGAGAGCCAGCCTTAACACCACTCAAGAGACTTCAACTCCTCCCGACGGTGGCACGTAGGGCGCTGCCCGCCGGCACCATAGAGCCGATCGAACGGACCAATCAGGTGCCCTGCCCAATACTATGCTCCCAGTCTCCAGCGTCCGCACGCGAAGAGCAGTGCGAGCTTCCACCTCTGCAAGACGGCTTGACTCAGGGACTTAATCCTCTGTTCAGCCAATGAAAACGCAGTGCCCATCAGACAGAGCACCTGGGACACAATAAATACCGCCGAACGACCCCATTCCAATCAGTTCACGCTCACCTTTCCTTGAAAATGAACCGATGATACGTTGGAAACGTTGGAATTCCATTACTAAGATTTGTTATCACTTTTGTTATCTAAACAATAAATTAGTATTTTTAGAAACATTTCTTTAACCAAGATATGAACATCGGCCAGCTATTAGCAAATATCAGCCCTGATGAGAAAGAATAATAAGGAAGAATATTGAAAAGACCATATATAAAATCAATCACTGATGCTGCCATCATCTTTAACAAAACATATTATTATTATTGTTTATTGTTATTGTTATTGTTATTGTTATTGTTATTGTTATTGTTATTGTTCCACCACCAAGGGTAAATCAAACTTTCATATAACTGTAGGCTTTGTGTCTTCTCCTTTTTTAACTTTATCATTATTGGGTAGTTGAGCCAAGCCATGAAGTCCTTTCTAGATGTGGAAATTCTTTATTTTGGTTATTGAAAAAATGTATTGCCAACATACATTTCTCCTTCCCTACATATTTCCCCCTAATCTGGCCCAAAGTCTGCTGACTGAGGTAATGTACATTAAAGAGGTAGAGCAAAATTCTTGGAGGAAATTGTTTGCCAGTTAATTTACAATTAGAATGTCCTCCATAAAGACAACTTGATAACAGTATGATGGCCGTTAATTAGTTACATTGAGAAGTAACTAATCAAGTCTGCTTATATAGTTCAATTATTCCCCTCATTAATCAAGAGGAAATAAATTATCTTACGTCAGCTTATTCGTCGATCGTTGGCGCACTGGATTAAGTAAGCTCGCGTGGCAACCAGCTTACTAATAGGTTTAATTCTCTCTCTCTCTCTCTCTCTCTCTCTCTCTCTCTCTCAGACATATAATAATCAAGTGCTACCTATTTAAGCTTCTGACATACATTTCTTATTCACTCATTCCTTATTGCTTCGATAACCCAAGATTGTTCGTTATTACTAAATACAAATAGCCAGTATTTCATTAAATGAAAGTATTCTTTCATTCAATGAAGGAGGCAGTTATTGATACAAGAAAGACATTATCCAGGGAAGGGGAACTTGAACTTCATTTTAAAAAATAAGTAGAAACTGGTCACAAACAAGGCGTGATCCGTCCTACAACTTACTCGGGACGCATGCAAGATTTTCCCCTCACGCTTAAGTTGTAAACATTATTTTCCTTCTTAACGTGAATTTGTTTCGGTATTTAATACTCATACATGGTACTACTGATACTAACAAGAAACAAAACAAAAAACATTAATTAAACATTCATATATTCTTTGCTATAAGGGGGAGCACAAAACAATTGAGCAGTAACATAGCCTCTAAATTCGGAACACCAAAAAAATTAAAAAATGCTAAAATCTACTGTCAAATAAAGCGTTGTTTCACCAACAAAAATTAAAATAAATACGCTATATTTTATTAGGAATAATTTTTCTCTACTGTTTAACCCTGATGCAATTTATTTATATTTTACAATTTCATTCTAATAAATAAGTCATAAATATCCTATCCTAAAAGTCGTGTGTCTTTAACTCGATGCAAAACACCTTTTTCAGATCAAATTCCTCCGATTCCACGTTAGCAGAGCCGGGAATCTAACCCGGGATTACCGAATCGGTAGGCGAGCGCGTAAACCACTCGTCCAATGAGTAACTCATTTGACAGTTAGTGTAATGTAAAACAAAAGTGACAACAAAATCGCGCAACCCACAAGACCACATCGTTACCGCCGCCATGAAACTGGATGATAAGTAAGCCTACCCCACCCCCCCTCCAACACATAGGATATCATCTGCGTCAATCTACTTATCTCTCCTTCCGCTTATCTTGCTTCCTGCTTTCGTCCTTTTGATGTCATCCCTTTGCTTTTATTCTAGTAATGCCTCTAATGCCCTTTCCCCATGAGCACGGCTCCTCCTCCTCCTCCCTCTCCCCACTCCCCCTTTCCTCCACCCATGACATCGCGTTCGCTGTTTGAAAGGAAACTTTGAGGGGATTATTTACGTCTCCTGGAAGAGCTTCGCTTTTCCTAAGATGTCCTTAATACTCCTTAAGCCAATGCAAGCTACTACTTTCAGGAGTGATGGCGTTCTTTGTTTTCCAGGCTAAAGCTGAGTTTTAGTATATATCTATATTATATATATATATATATATATATATATATATATATATATATATGTATGTATATATATATATATATATATATATACTATATAGATAAACCCTAGCAGGACATTTGTGGAAAGGCACTATGAAGATTTAATAAGTTTATTAGAGCCGACGTTCCTCAGTGCCAGATTGCAATTTCAATTTTCAAGGCTGGAAATGACACAAATAAGAATGTTGAAAAAGGAATGTCATACGTACTATAAAATATTTTTGTAACTAATATAAAATATTTTAATAACAAAAAATTCAGTGACAGATACAATATATGTGGGCTATCTGAACTAAGCTATAAAATATGTGGTTGAAGATTAAACGCAGGAAAGAGAGAGAAGTGTACTACAGAAGAATAAAACATAATAATAAAAAAAAAACAGTTAAGCAATAAAAAGCTGCTTAGAAGCAGTCTGGGTATCTAGCGAGGAAACCGTTTTTATTACAATGGACTCTAAGGTGGTTCATTTTTCGCTGTTGTGAGTGGAGGCGATGGCCTTCAAGTCTTTAAGGTCTATATGTGACCCACATTGGAGAGAATGATAACGAAGGTTCGATACTTTAGGGCTGGGCAGTCTGCAACCCGTTCCAAAGCTACTCCTTGATGACGACAGGTCCGAGGTTTCAGCAACCGCTTTGTGCATCCATCGTAAGTTCCCAGTTCGCACTTGGGACAAGAACAAGTAAGAACGAGTATATTTATAAACAATGTTGGAAGTCAAAGACAGGCCAAGTTTATCCTTGAATCTGAAGAGACCCCTGAGTTAGAGGATTTTTTGGAATTAATTTTAAATTAACAGCAGGTAGTTCTTTACTAAATAAATCAATCACCTTCTTACAAAAACTGTTGTTAAGGAGAGAAGGGAGTTTTGTACAATTACACAGTTTGGAACATTAGATACTAATTGCGACTCTTTCATTTTTTACTAAAGTTGCTTCCTGAATGATCTATAAAAATATTCTGTAGGAAAAAGTTGTTTTTAAAAAATTCCACTAAGAACTTCATTTCCTCTTGGAGGATGTCAGAGTAACTGCCCTGCGGAGGAGAGTAGATACTGAGTTTAATTTAAAGCAAAAATGACAGGAACTAGAACAATTCGTGCCCAGACCTCTAAATCTGTTTTTTTATATACACGTGTATGAAAGTCATGGATATTTCTAGTCGCTCGTAAATCTCAAAAGGAGATTTTTATGTTTCCGTCTCGACAGTAAACCTGATACTAGGGTGCTTGGCATTGATAAACTCAAAAAACATACCCGAATTAAAATCATGCTTAAGATTCACAGACATATTATCAACGTATCGTTTGTAAAATAAGGAGGGGGGGGGGGGGGAATTTATGGAGAAAACCGGGAAAAAACTTAGCGAAAATAGTGCCGAGTGAAGACTCCATCGACACCCATTCCAGCTGTCCGTAAGGACAATCATTAAAAATAAAGGCCAGTTCCCACACGACCAGTTCAAAAGCTGTTTAAAACAGGTTTGTTAGAATCGTCAAAAATATTTTCTCCGTAAGGAATGAATTTTTTGAAATTATGTTGATTGTCTCTCCTACTGGAACACTGGTGAATAAGGACACAACGTCGAAACTGGTAAAAAGGTCTGAATCTTTTTTCAGATATTTTTATGGCCAATTCCGACATTGAGTTCCTATTTACGAACGTTCCAGTTGGAAGCAAAATTAGTATTGTTGAGCATCAGCAAATCACGCCATCCTAAGGGGGCAATGGAATCATTGCTTTTGAATTCAAGTGAAGAAATCCATCCGCTATTTATGGAAGACTTCCTTCCCTGCAGTGTCAGCAGCCCCCTACCAGGCATTCTTCTTCCTTTTTGGATGGTGCTTGATTTTCAAATCTTTGGGCACCCGTTATCTAGCTAAGATAACTAAATGAACGAAGAATTCTCAGCGTAAAGAAATAAAAATAGGTAGTATAACAATTCTTTCATATACCCACGCAGCTTCTCTTTTTTTGTTATCTATGACTGCTAATTGAACGAAGAATTCTCAGCGTAAAAAAATAATTCTTTCGTTATGTACCCACACAGTCACATAAGGCAGCCTTCTCCTTTACTTCAGTTACCTGTAACTGCTAAATGAACGAAGAATTCTCAACGTAAAGAAATGAAAACATCGCCAGCACCCATCCCCCCCCCCCAAACCCCAACAGCATACGCAGGCCATTTACCTCTATCCTGCAAGCACTCTCGCGCGCACTGCATATTTTGCCATTCTTGTTCAGCCATTTCTGCCACTCGAACCTATCACTTCCTAGGTCTCTCTCTCTCTTCTTCCTCCTGAGATTCCTCAGTTATAGAGCCTTTCACTTGTCTATTCTCTTATTTTTTTTTTTTTTAGTTTTCTGTGAAAAGAAACTATTGCGCTGGCTTTGACTGTCGGTCCCCACTTATTCTGTCCTCTCTCAGATCTTAAAAACTACCGAGGCTAGAGAGCTGCAAATTAGGATGTTGATCATCCACCTTCCAATCATCAAACATACCAATCTTCAGCCTTCTAGCCTCGGTTACAAATGACCTATTCGGTCTCCCAAGGTGAAGAAGCAACTTCAAAGTATTTTGAGCTGATCATTCTCAGAAAAAAAAACGGACCCACTGTTACCGCAACGACTTGGTGGTAAAGCCTGAGATGGTGACTTCCTATCGTTATTTTCTGTGAGTTATACTTTATTAAGAATATATATATTCTGATGATCACAACGTCAGTAATCATGAAAATAATCCATATATATATATATATATATATATATATATATATATATATATATATATATATCTATATATATATATATATATATATATATCTATATAATATCTATATATCTATATAATATATATATAGATGTATATATATAGATGTATATATATAGATATATATATATAGATATATATATATCTATTATAGATATCGATATAGTATATATATATAATATATATATATATATATAGATATATATATATATAATATATATATATATATAGATATAGATATAGATGTACTATTATATAGATGTATATAATATAGATATCTTATATATCTTATATATATATATATATAATATATATATATAGATATAGATAATATATATATATATATATCTATATATCTATATATATATCTATATATATCTATATATATATCTATATATAATCTAATATATATCTATATATATCTATATATATATATATCTATATATATATATATCTATATATATATATCTATATATATATATATCTATAATATATATATATAGATATATATATATAATATATATATATTATATATATTATAGAATATATATATATATATATATACTATATATAAAAAAAAGATAATAGCATCAACCTCTCCAATGGAGCCTGGGACTCTGACCATATAGACAACAGCTTCCTTAAGGCAACGATAAAGCGGATTAAGACAATTAAAAGAACCAACGTCGGCTTAGCGGTGACCCCAGGCATCACATAAGGGCATATCCCACTATACATTTCGCAAATGTAACTTCTTTTGTCATTCACTACTTGATAAGGGTGGAAGTTAGTCCACCAAAATATAGTCCTTGGTTTTAAACCAGAGTTTGAATGGGCCTTTTATACTTGAATACATACATATATTTAAATATACATATACATTGTATATATATATATATATATATATAATAATACTGAATATATATATAGTTTATAATAATATTATAATAGATATATATATAGAATATAATATATAGATATTATCTATATATTATAATTATATATATAATATCGATACTTTATATGAATATATATATTAATATCTATATAATATTATATATATTATTTCATTATAATAAACTAGTAATAATATATAACAATGTATATGTATATTTAAATATGATGTATGTATTCGAAGTATACAAGGCCCATTCAAACTCTGGTTTAAAACCAAGGACTATATTTTGGTGGACTAACTTCCACCCTTATCAAGTAGTGAATGACAAAAGAAGTTACATTTGCGAAATGTATAGTGGGATATGCCCTTATGTGATGCCTGGGGTCACCGCTAAGCCGACGTTGGTTCTTTTAATTGTCTTAATCCGCTTTATCGTTGCCTTAAGGAAGCTGTTGTCTATATGGTCAGAGTCCCAGGCTCCATTGGAGAGGTTGATGCTATTATCTTGTTTTATCAGTGTACATTCTATCATCTAAGATTTGTATCAACAGCTGTTCTTGAATAAAATTCAGGATGAGTTCCAATCCATATAAAGGTTCGTGTTATTTATATGATGAAAAACTGCTGAACTATGGTCTCCATCTAACTGATATTTTCTTGTGAAACCATAGTATGACTTGTGAAACCATAGTATGACTTATCACAATCCGTGCACAGGATTTCGTAAACCCTTATGTTGTTAGAAACTGGTTTTTGCTGAACGTTAATTAAGGATTTCCCCAGAGTATTCAGATAAGTGAAGATGAAAGTGTTGGAGGGCCCTAAGGTATGTGTGATCTATCGTAAATTATCCACGTTAGGGATTATGATTTTGTTAGAGTATTTTTCCTTTTCTTTGTTTTCTGTGGGTTTGTAAAAAATGCTCTTTGTCTTTATGTATGGCTATTATGTGTTTGGGGTATTTTACGAAGATGAGTTGATTTCTGATTGTTTCAAGTTCTTTGTTAAGAAAATCTGGGAGCAAATTCTCTGGGCTCTAAGAAATAAGTTACTATACTGAGTTTAACTGAAATGTCATGATAGCTGTAAAAATGTATGTATGAAAGTGAGAATGTCCCTTTCCTGAAGACAGTGAATTTGTAGTTGTTATTAGTTCTGATGATTAAGGCATCTAAAAAGATTTGGTTATTGTTTTCCCATTCTACTTTTAAACTTTATGCTCGGGGCTAAGGAATATAATTTTTGTAGAAAGACATCAAAATCGCCCCACTCGCTTTTCCAGTAAGGTAAGATGTCTACATAACGAAGCCAGATCATATCTACAGGTTTGACAGGGTGTATAATTACTGTTTCGAAATACTCCATATATAAGTTCGGTAATACAGGACTAAGAGGATTCCCATACTGCAACCGAATTTCTGACGCTAAAAATTATCCCCAAAGGAAAAGATGTTATTAGTGACGCAAAGCTCTAGAAGTTGCAGTATTTTATTCAATTCAATGAGGAAGTGGTCAGCAAATGACTCAAGTTTATTTTTTTTTTTTTTAGGGACGTTAATACACCTTTTATGGGTACTTTTGTGAAAAGGGAGTCTATGTCTTGGCTGAGAAGTTTTATGTTTGTACGGGGATATTTGCCAACCTAAACTTGTTGCAAAAGTCCTCTGTATGTTATATATGATATGACTAAGGGGAAAAGTCTCTAAAAGGGGAGATAGTAACTCGGCTAATATCCCTGTACATAACGTAAAACTTCTCAGCCTAGACGTTGACTTCCTTTTCACAAAAGTACCCATTAAAGATGTATTAACATTCCACAAAAATAAACTTGAGCCATTTGCTGACCACTTCCATATAGAATTAAGTAGAATAATGCAACTTCTAGAGCTCTTGGCACTAGTAACGTCTTTTCCTTTGGTAATGAATTTTACCGTGAAAAATTCGGTTGTAGTATGAGGACCCCGCTTAGTCCTGTGTTAGCGAACTTCTTTATGGAGTATTTCGAAACAGTAATTATAAACCCTATCGAACCTGCAGATATATTCGGCTTCATTATGTAGACGACATCTTACATACTGGAAAAGCGAGAGGGGCGATTTTGATGTCTTTCTACAAAAATTAAATTCCGTGGTCCCGAGCATAAAATTTAAAGTAGAATGGGAAAACAATAACCAAATCCCCTTTTTAGATGTCTTAATAATCAGAACTAATAACAACTACAAATTCACTGTCTTCAGGAAAGCGACATTCTCACTTTCATACATACATTTTTACAGCTATCATGACATTTCAGTTAAACTCAGTATAGCAAGTAACTTATTTCTTAGAGCCCAGAGAATTTGCTCCTCAGATTTTCTTAACAAAGAACTTAAAACAAATTGAAATCAACTTATCTTGTTAAAATACCCCAAGCACATAAATAATAAAAAAAAAAAGCCATACATAAGGAAAGGGCATTTTATACAAACCCACAGAGAACAAAGAAAAGGAAAATACACAAACAAAATCATAATCCATAACGTGGATAATTTACAAGAGATCACACAAACCTTAGGCCCCTTCAACGCTTTCATACTCACTTATCTGAATACACTGGGGAAATCCTTTATTAACGTTCGGCAGAAACCAGTTTCTAAAGACATAGGGGTTTACGAAATCCCATGTGCGGATTGTAACAAGTCATACTATGGTTTCACCAGAAAATTTCTTTCGGAAAGATTAACTCAGCGTAAACACTCAGATAGATATGGACAACATAGTTCAGCAATATTCCATCATATGAATAACACGAACCATACCATGGATTGAAACTCATAACAAATTTTATACAAAAGCAGCTTTCGATACGAATCTCAGATGGTAAATCTTCACTAATAAAACAACAAGATAATAGGATCAACTTTTCCAATGGAGCCTGGGACTCTGACCATATAGACAATAGCTTCCTTAAGGCAACGACGTAGCGGATTAAGACAATTAACGGAACCAACGTCGGCTTAGCGGTGACCCCAGGCATCACCTAAGGGCATATCCCACTATATATTTTGCAAATGTAACTTCTTTTGTCATTCACTACTTGATAAGGGTGGAAGTTAGTCCACCAAAATGTAGTCCTTAGTTTTAAACCAGTGTTTGAATGGGCCTTTTATACTTGAGACGTCCTGTTTTAACAGAAGAATTTATTTGCATTTGCATGTATATATATTTGCGTGTGTGCTTGTAGGTAACTTTTTGTTTTTATCATCGTACGCCAGATTATAACTTCCATGAAAGCGTACATTGAAATAGCCCAGTCCCACTGGAACAATAGAAATGAAATTCTTTCATCTCATTTCAATTTTATCTTGAGTACCTATCTAACGTACAGACATTTGTAAATGGGAAAATTTCGGTTAATATTAATTCGTTGTTAAGTCTGTTTGTAGTGGTTCCAATTTTTTTTCAAAAGTAATGTTGAACTTCACTTCACATTATTTTAAATTTGTAATAATAGAAGTGATGTGATGTTAGAAATATTATAAAAAAGAATGGTTATGAATAAATACGCAAGTAAAGGCAGAGAGACAGGTGGTGAATAGATGCGTAATCGCATTGCTGTATTTGTCATAAAAACACGAAGCTCTTTGCCAACCTACCCTACCTCATTTTCCTGTTTTTATCAAAGAGAGATCAAAGTCTTTTAAGTCGGTTTCCTTCTCTACAGATTCATCCGTATGCGAGTTAACGAGCCTCTTTCAGCTACGCGGTCAAAGACCCAGTTTGCTAACTCCGGCGAAATTGCAGCAATAAAAAGAGAAAAATGCTCCTTGGTAAAGTAAATATTAAGTGTCGCGTCGTAATTGCCATAACAAGCTGCCTCAACAGCACTCGTCCTCTCGACGGGACGAAATTCCGTCTGTGGTTAATGTTAGCGACGCGGATTTAGCACCACGCGAAAATCTTCCCTGTGGGACTCGTATAATCTTGGTCTAGAGTAGACAGTGGTAATATGGGAATATCTTTACCTGTGATATGCACAGTGAAGCAGAGTGATAGTGTTTCACTATTGTTTCCTCTTTGTCTCTTTAATATGCTCCCGATATGTCATTCATTTCTGCTGGGGGATCATGAAAATAATCGGCAAAGTAGTGCAAGTTTTAAACATAGATTTATATGTATATATATTATAGAGAGAGAGACAGAGACAGAGACAGAGAGAGATCTGATTCCTACTATACCATCACACTTGCAGAGATGGAACAAAAAAAATTAATCAGATTCTCCAATAAAAAAAAAAGAAAGATACAGTGAAAATCTATATTAGCGGGACCTCAGTGCAATATGCTTGATTGATATTGGTTCCGTGGATGTAATTATTCTAATTAAAGGCATTTTTCAGTGATTTTTCTTGGCATTTAAATGTCAAATGATACATTGGCTCGGAATTTACAGATGCACATTATGATTTCACAGACTCTGTTCAAAGCAAAATGTATTAAAGGCTAATTCTAGGACCAAGAAACTTTTTTGTTTTTACATACTTCTGTCCATTTTTCGTTTACAGTCATCTGGCTTTATAAATTATATAAGGAGTATAATGGCGCAAAGTTTAAGGATTTTGAGACGTATATTACCTATCTGTAATCTCTTCTTGTCGAGAAGATAACTTGGGATTGTTTCTGCAAAATCTTCATTATGACCACCTTTTAAGAGGCCTATTTGATTTTCATGTTATAGAGTTGACGTCCATTCATCTCCCAATTTTCTTATCAACTCACTTCTCCCAGACTCCTTTACCATCACCGCTGAAGAAATTATGGCTTCATATAGATGCTGATGGTGTGCGATTGTGGAGGAGCATTTTCATTTGTGGATCGCCACCCCATCCCAGTTTTGGATCGATGTATTCGTATAATTCCTGTTTCCAAAGATTTTTTTTTTTCAGAAGGCAGCCCCGTCTTTTATCTGGGAGTAAGACTGGCTTGAAAGTAAAACTACAGTGACAAGTCATTGTCTACAGTTTTGAACGCTTTATTGTCTTGTCTTGGAAGGTCAACAGGCGTACGATATCAAAACATATATACCCATGACCTATGGCCATATGTAAGCAAAGTATACACATTAAAACCTTGTTCTTCAGCACGACACCTTTTTTTTTCTTAGTTTTAAAGAGCAGTGCCCACTGAGATGAACAGTCTGATGCCCTTTTCTAGCCCACGCCCGAAAAAGTCGTGCAAATGAAATGTACCAGCAAAAATGATACAGAAAGAATTCAATGATGGTCGTATCCCTTGGGAGGAGGCCATGTGTGCCTTTGTTCTTAAGCGAAAATAAAGAACAACAATGAAAGTTATTAACAATAAATGAAACACTCATTCGTGGATGCCACAGGAAATTGTTTGGACTTTCCTGGCCAATCACTTTTCTCATTAGATTAGAGCTTTGATGTTCATTACATCCTGTTTCCCTCCTTGCAAACTGTTAAGCTTTAATTGCGCGCGTGAATATATTTGTAGTTGTGTATGTGATATAAATTATATATATATATATATATATATATATATATATATATATATATATATATATATATATATGTATATATATAATATAATATATATATATATATATATATATATATATATATATATATATATATATATATATATGTATGCATATATATATTTATATCACATACACAACTACAAATATATTCACGCACGCAAATAAATAAAGCTTAACAGTTTGCAAGGAGGGAAACAGGATGTAATGAACATCAGAGCTCTAATCTAATGAGATGAGAAAAGTGATTGGCCAGGAAAGTCCAAACAATTTCCTGTGGCATCCACGAATGAGTGTTTCATTTATTGTTAATAACTTTCATTGTTAATAACTGTGTGTGTGTGTGTGCGTGTGTGTGTGTATAATATCGTGTCTAAAATATCTGGTTGAAAATCAAATTATATAATAAATGCATAAATTATGCTACTCTTGACAAGAGGTCCTCTTCATCTGAACATCTTGAGCTGAAGAGGTTCTTTGTAAAATGCGAAAAAGTTGTCATTGAGATTTAATGAACATATTCTGCACTATATAAATAAGAATTCTAAACTCATATATATATATATAATAATATAATATATATATATTATTAACTATATATATATATATATATTTATATATATATATATGTATATTATTATTTGTGCCGACCCGGGAAAGTTTGGGCATCTTCTCTGCGCGACTGTTAACAATATGTCCGCTGCGCGATGAAAAAAACAGCTGTTTTTGTGGTAAAGAAAAGTTTGGTAATTGAATTTCGGGCCACTCGATATAAGACATAAGCGTATACTCTTGTCCCATAAAAAAAATTAAAAAAAAAAAAATTTATTTACGAGTGAACAAGTTCCCTTTTTGTGGGCACTAAGGGTGATTTTGGACGCTTTCCCTACTTCCTCTCTCCCTTCATGACGAGCAAGAAAAAGGAACCATCGGCTCGGTTTCCCGCCGCCTGGTCAAGTGCGTGGGAGGGAAGCTCGGCTTTGTGTTTTAGACCTAGAAGCAGACGGATGTGCATGGCCTTGAGGAAATTAAGCGATTTAGGAGGTAAGCATTGCAGTGTACTGAGATTCTATAACTAAGAGCTAAGAGAGGGTTGTTGCTGATGAATAACAGTTGATAGCTAAATAGAGAAGTGAATATGATGGAAATATAGGCTCGTTTAACAAGTGTCGTTAGGGGTCATGTGCACAAATTACGATGCCGTTCCCCTTCAGGAATGTAGGCAGTGGACCACGAGGGGATTAAGACGGACGGTCCTTACGGTGGGAAAGCAAACGATTTGGTAAGTAAAAGAGTATTAGTTTGTTAAGAGATCGCTCATGACATTTTTGGTTCCTCGAAGTGCATGGTAATGCCTAGGTATATTTCTTAAAGATTCTATGTGCAATTATTGTTATTTTAACCATTGTGATCACTGAGAAATTGATTCTAATGTGAGTTAAGGGATTTACCTGTCCTAGTGTTAAGGAGTTATCATTTAACTAAAATGGCAAAATTGTCACCACTGTGAATATTTATGTTTGTTCATTTTTTCAGTGACTGATTGTAATAAAGGAAACTAAGACAGTCGCGTATCACTCAAACCCACGTTGGGCCGCCCACAGTCACAAATCGGCTACCACCCCTCTGGCGAAGCTGTGCGGAGAAGACGAGGAAATGAGGCTGGTTTTCAAAGGACGTCCGCTACCACGCTGCGCCCAAAGAAGAAGACCAGGATGGGTCGAGGGAAAGCTAAGTCTACACAAATAAGAAGCCATTGTTGGATCCATTTCTTTAAGGCATTGTTAGGCGTATTTAGTGGTAGTGCCGTCACCAATGCAATTATTTGTCAGGGGGCCATGGTGGTTCCGCAACGAATGCTAAGAGTTCGTGTTTAACGTTGTTGTGTACCGCCGAAAGTTTGGGCGCGATTGTTAAAGGTGTCACATGAGTCAAGTTTTATCAGGCATATGGTGGTTCTGCAACGAAGGGATTAAAGTGTTCATGAGCGAATCTTAACAAATTTGGCGTACGTCACTAATATTTAACAGTTATGGAGGAGGGGAGACCTTAAGTTTAAGATTCTGATGGCCGCTCAAAGTTTATTCTACTGGCGTCGTAAGAGGGACTGGTTAAGTAGAGCAACTATGTTTGTTTTGGATAATATTCAAGTTGGGTAAATAATTTGTTTGGAGAATTATTCAGGGTTGGGCAATTAATTTTGGTTTGGAGAATTATTCAGCAGATAATCTTGCACATTGGTAACCATGCGTAAAAACATTTGGGTCATTTAATATGGGAATTGTTGATTGCTGGGCAGTGGTTTGTGTATGTAGGGTGTATTTAACCCTTAACGCCGAAAGGTATGGTTAAAATAAAAAACTCCCCGAATGCCAGAGGAGCCGGTTTTGAATGAGCGCGGAAAGCGGAAAAAATACTTTTTTCAAAAAATCACAGCACGCTTATTTTTAAAGATTAAGAGTTCATTTTTGGCTCCTTTTTTTGTCATTGCCCTGAAGTTTAGTATGCAATCATCAGAAATGAAAATAATATCATTATCATATGTAAATAATGCGATATATGGTAGCAAAAAAAAAAAAAAAAAAAAAAAAAAAGTGTTCATACATAATTGTATTAAAATCCCGCTGTGCAAAAAACGGTGAAAGCTAACGAGTTTATTTTTTTTTTCGTTGTATTGTACACTAAATTGCAATCATTTTAATATATAATACATTGTAAAACAATAAAAGCAACACCGGAAAAAATATTATCACAAAATGATGAACGAATTCGTAACGCGCGGATGTAAAAAATATTTTTTTCAAAAATTCACCGTAAATTTAAATATTGTTCTAGAGACTTCCAATTTGTTTCAAAATGAATAAAAATGATTGAATATTACGATACTGTAAGAGTTTTAGATTATAATTGCAAATTTTGACCATTTCGGACGAGTTAAAGTTGACCAAATGTCGAAATTTTTATATATATATTTTTTTATATGCACGTATTTTAGAGATGAGAAAAGCTACAACATTCAATTATTTTTTATTGTATTTTCATAAATTTGCGCACATTTTGATATATAAAACTTTATAAAACGGCTAATATGGAAAGGAGCAAATATTAGGATAACGCGATGTACACATTTCGGAGTTTTTTCGGAACGCGAAGCGGCGCGCGGAGGGAAGATATTTTTTTCAAATATTCACCATAAATCACAATATTATTCTAGAGACTTCAAATTTGTTTCAAAATGAAAGATAAATGACTGGATATTACGAGGTCGTAAGAGTTTTAGTTTACAATTACGTTTTTTGACCATTTCGGTTTGCGTCAAAAGTTGACATCCGTGTTTTTTTCCCAATCATCGTGATTTATATGCCCATATTTCCGAAATGAGAAAAGCTACAACATTCAATTAATTTTATTGTATTTTTCATGAATTTGCGCACATTTTGTTTGATATGAAACTCTATAAAACGGCTAAATATGGTAAGGAGCAAATATTAGGATAACGCGATGTACAAATTTCGGAGATTTTCGGCCGCGAAGCGGCGCGCGGAGGGAAGAAAATATTTTTTTCAAAAATTCACCATAAATCACAATATTATTCTAGAGACTTCGAATTTGTTTCAAATGAAGATAAATGACTGGATATTACGAGGTTGTAAGATTTTTAGCTTCCATTACGTTTTTTTTGATCATTTCGGTTGCGGTCAAAGTTGACCACGTACGTAGTTTTTTCCCAATCATCGTGATTTATATGCCCATATTTCAGAAATGAAAAAAGCTACAACATTCAATTATTTTTATTTTATTCTTCATGAATTTGCGCACATTTTAATATATGACTCTATACGTAATATGAAAGGACATATAGGATACGCGTGTACTAAAACGGCTAAATATGGAAACGAGCAAAAATATTAGGATAACGCGATACATTTCGGAGTTTTTCGGACCGCGAAGCGGGCGCGCGGAGGGAAGAAAAATATGTTTTTTTCAAAATTTCACATAAATCACAATATTGTTTCTAGAGCCTTCGGATTTGTTTCCAAAATGAAGATAAATGACTGAAGATTACTAGACTATTATGTATTTTGCTTACCCAAAAATACCAACATAAAAAAAAAGAATATATATATATATATATATATATATATATATATATATATATATATATATATATATATATATATATATCTATATATATATATCTATATATATATATATATATATATATAGATATATATATATATAATATATATATATATATATATATATAGATATATATATTATATATATATATAGATATATAGATATATATATATCATATATATATATATATATATATATCATATATATCTATATATATATATATATATATATATCTAATATATACTATATATATTTATATATATCTCTATATATATATCTATATATATCTATATTTATCTATATCTATATATCTATATATATATTATATCTATATATATATATATATATCTCTATCTATATCTATCTATATATATCTATATCTATCTATATATCTATAATATATCTATATATATATATATATATCTATATCTTATCTATATCTATCTATATCTAGCTCTATATCTATATCTATATAGATGTGATAGATATATATAGATAGATATAGATATGATATAGATATAGATATAGATATGATATAGATATAGATATATATATATATATATATATATATATATATATATATAAATATATAATGTGCGTGTTTCTTTATTTATTACATTTTCCGATTCTGGTACGAATACATAAATAAAAAGGAATGCAGGTGCACTTTTCTTTTTGTATACAATGAAATATCGTATTCATGCATAGATATGGAGATATAAAAACTTTGAAATAATAAATGAAAAAATAAATATAAAACAAATGCAGAATACTCACTCCTAATCCTGACTCTTCGTTCTATTCTTGTTTTTTCCTCCCTCCTCCATTGAAGAGTCTTGCATTTTTTTCCTCTCGACATGACGAGGTACAGGTGGAGGAGGAGACGCGCGCCCTTACGGCTGCTGGGATAGGGCGCGGTCCCGTGAGCCCTCCCCTGACTGCCGCTGAGTCGCACTCCAATAGAAGACCGCACTGTGGTATTTGCGGTCACACTCCCCCACCCCGAACCCTGCATAGAGCTATCTTGCAGGTGCGACAGAAGAACCGGGTGTCTCTCCTTTCCCGCCATTCTATGGCACACCCGGCACCGTTTCTACCTGCGCCCTTCAAGAGATCCAGTTTGTGTGATCCCCTGGCATCAGCCGACACGGAGGGTCCACTACCCGACGAGAAGGGGTGGTGCGGGCGGGGGCGGGGCAGCAGGGGCGGCGGCAGCAGGGGCGTCGGCAGCAGGGGCGTCGGCAGCAGGGGCGTCGGCAGCAGGGGCGTCGGCAGCAGTGGCGGCGGCAGCAGGGGCGTTGGCACCTCTATGACCGAAGTAGGCACCCCTTAGGTCTGCCCTTTCCTGTACGGGGAGATCTACAGCTCGGGGGGGCAGTGATGGAAGGCCACTCCTCGGGATTAAAGTTGATGAGGGCATTCCCGGCTACCTCTAGGAACTGTATGTGGGACAACCTCGGAAGATTGTTACCACGGTACCCACAGTACAGTATGTAGGCATTTTTGGAGGGCCAACTGAAGGATGTATTTGAGGAGCTTTTGTGTCCACCTCCTGGTTCTCCTGGCGAAGGGATAATATTGGATGAGCTGATCAAAGAGATCAACTCCTCCCATGTGCCTGTTGTAGTGCCCAATGACGGTAGGGCGGTCTAAACGAAACTCCTCATACACAACTCGGCCCTGTCGACGTGTCCCTTGTCCTTCCGCTGCCAACGATCTCCTCTTGGACGAGGTTCATGGCTCGTCGAAATCATGGGGACGAGTCGGACACCCTTCCAACAGATGACAAAGACAGCTCCCTTCCGCCGCCACTGTGTCTCTCCTCTTGCCAGATGTTGTGGATGGCTAGCGAACCGCTTGAGGGAATTCGGGGCCCCATGCACCAACCGAAGGGTACCACTGACGTGAATACCTGCTTCATACAGTTCCTGGGCCAGGGATACCGAGTTATAATAATTATCCATAAACAGGTGGTATCCCTGGTTACGGAAACGATCCACAAGCCCGAAAACAGTGTCACGCAACGTGGAGAAGACCCCGGAATACACCGAAAAGTCCACGACATAGCCAGTGTTGGCCTCGGTAATAAAAAAAAATTTCACACCATATTTCTTCGGCTTCTTGGGGTTATACACTTTGATGCTTAGACGTCCTTTGTAAGGCATCATCCCCTCATCCAATGAAAGGTTCTTTCCAGGAATCACGAGAGTTACACAGCGTTCACGGATATAATCCAACACTGGCGCACTAAAATGAGGCGATCAGAGTTTATTCCGGGGTATGGCCCTTCGGTTGAAGGCGTTGAAATATCTGTCCAACGCCAGGAAAGTATCACGGGGCATAACGCTGGGCACATTGGGCGTACCCAAGAAAAAATTACGCCTCCAATATATCCTGACGTCGGAAGCAGGCAACAATCCAAAAAAAACGTGGAGCCCCAAAAAATGCGCCATGTCAGGGAGGTTGCAACCCCGCCAATAATACGACAATGTCGTGCGCAATTCATCACGGCAGTACCTGGTGTAGTCCGCCGTCTCTGCTACCAGGTACTCCAGCAATTCCCGCGTAAGGAAAAGCTGAACGAAACCCAGAGGAGTCAGGGGAACAGGTACGGTGAGGCCAGGATTTGCCGCGAATGGATGCATGGTAGGTGGTGTGGGGTCCTCTGTCCACCCATCCTCGCTTTCGGACGACCGAGATTCACCTTGGCTGCTCACTCGACTATCCGACCTTCTGCGTGCCCGTGCACGCGCACGCGCACGAGCGCGGGTACGACTACGAACACGAGACCCCCTCACTGGCCCATCTCCCTCACTCAAGCCTTCGCTTTCTGTATCATCCTCATCAGCGCGAAAACTTGAACTAAACTCTTCATCATCCCCCTCCTCAGATTCCCCCTCATACGCACTGAAACTACTGAACTCTAATTCACTTTCGGGATGTGACCCTCGAACGGACATTGGGGGCAAATATTCGTCGTCATCACTTTCATCGAGAGTTATGTCCTCATCACTTGACGACCATCCGCCATCAAAATGAGGACTTGCCACATACTCTCGATCGAGCTCTGATAAATATTCATCAATGTCCCTTTGTTGGAGCCCTCCCAAATTCTTACGAATGCCCCTAAGGACGGCCTGATGCTTCCTTGGGGTTACTAACGGCAAATGAGACACTTGAGAAGCACTTTCATCGACACGTGGTCGCACAGAACGGCGTTGAGGAGCAAGGTCAGGTTGGGTGCTTGTTCCTTCCCCAGCATCCAGGTCCAAAACTCTCCTAACACGTTTCCCTTCCGACGGGTATTAACGTGCCTTTCGCATTTCGTACGACGTCCAGACATCTCTATGAACGTCCTGTATCAACACAAATGTTCAAAGTCTCGCACAAGCTCAGAAAAACGCGGTTCCGATAAAAGATCGCTCTCGAACGGTGCGTCGCTGATGCTGGCTGGGGTGAGAAGAAGGCATTTCGCGCCTGCGCACTTGGGTCACGCATCAAAACAAAACAACACCTTGATCCGTGAACTCCCAGCATCCCCCAAGGCGGGTGATTCAAAAGTTTTCGGCTGGTAGGCCTATAAGTATTTTTCCGCGAAATTTTTAAAAAAACTTTTTTGAGACGACGTATGGTACGTCCATTCGGCAATCGGGGGAGATTTTGACTCGACGTTTAATACGTCCATTCGGCGTTAAAGGGTTAACTAAGGTTCTTACAATCTTACCTTTTGTAAAAGAAAAAAAAAATATATATATATATATATATATATATATATATATATATATATATATATATATATATAGCTATAGGTTGTGATGGTGCCCGGATTTGTGCCATTTCTTCAGGGAGGGGCGTAATTTTGTGGGGCATGCAAACTACATCTGGGTGAGTTTCCAGGGCAAGGGCTGATTGGCAAATTTGAGGGGCTCAAGATCGTGTTCGTGGGTTGGTAACGAAATTTGGTAGGATCGTGGTGTCCTAGCTAGGGACCCTGATGAACCACGGTAGAGGGTTAATAGCAATTAGAGGGGCAGGCGTGCTCGAGTCGGGAGAGCAGTGCAACATGTTTAAGCCTCATGGTGTATTAATTCAGGTTCGTAGGATGATTTCCCCACAGTCTCTTTGCCGCTTGCATAAGGCTTAAGTAAATAAGGCTGGGACACGATACATTGTTGCATTCAGGGTTGCTCCCTAGACTTGAAGGATCTTTGTGACGTCGCAACTGAGTAAGGTACTGGTAGTTTGTCTTCACGGAGTTGGTGTGGGTTTTGGCAACTCATTGGTTTAGTCAGCTACAGTTCGACTAGGGAATTTCGTTAGTTCATAGGGAGTGGCCAGAGCTGAATCCAGGAAAATGGAGACCCTTAAATTTGTGCAATTGAGGGAGGGTTTGAGAGCTAGAAGCCTCCCAATGGGGGGAACAAATCTGCATTGTATCAGCGTCTGAGCGAGTCACTAGAGAAGGAGGGCAGGAGTGTTCAGGAATTTTTGAAGGAACTCGAGGTCAGGCAGAACAGTGAGATCAATCAGGACCAAGAGGCAGGAGAGGACATTGGGCCAATCCCAGAGGAGGAGGAACATTTAAATGTGGGGGATAGCGCATCAGTTATGGGTAGGCAATCTGTTGCTTCAGGGGGCTCTAAACAGTCAAGCGTGAGTTCTGCTGGGGAGTAGTAGGCGTGTGTTGGCAGCTGCTTCTAGAGCCAGGTTGGAAGCAAATTACAGAAGTTGGAAGAGCTGCAAGCCATAGAGCGAGAGGAAGAAGCCTTAAGACAGAGGAGGGAGAAGCTTAGGTTGGAGGCAGAGATAGCTGAGGTGGTGGCAGAGGAGAAGGTTTTACAACAATTTGACGAAAATAATAGAGAAATAGCTCCCGTCACTAGGATAAGGGAACACATAGACCCTGACATAGACAGGAGTGAACAACCCATGGGCTTAGGTGCAGTAGCGCCTGAAGTTAGCTCAGGTGGGAATAACCAAGGTGACTTAAGTAATAAGGAAATCTTGCAGACATTAATCTCTTGCAGCCTCAAAGGCTTGATGCCCAAGCAGGATATGGCTAAGTTTGATGGAGATTATACAAAGTACTTTAGGTTCATCCGCTCATTCGACGACATATTTAGCAGCCAGCTGACAAATGATAAGGAAAGGCTGAGGTATCTGGATTTATACACAACAGGTAGGCCTAATGAGATAGTGGCAGTTTGCCTCCACTTAGATGCTTCAGAGGGCTATAGGCAGGCAAGAAAATTGCTGGAGGAGCGATACGGCAACCTTGAGCAAATAGCCACCGCATACGTGGATAAGGTAATCAAATGGAAGGACATGGGGGAGAATAATGCAGAGGACTTTGATGAGTATGCGGTGATGCTAAAAACCTGCAGAAATGCAATTTCGTGCGTCCCTTATGGTGTCGCCGAATTGCAGAACCCAAAAACGATGAGGTTGATCCTGAGCAAATTCCCATCTAGTGTGCGGGACTGATGGTGTAGAGTTGCCGACAAGATAATTAGTGAGAAGAAGCAGACCATACAGTTTGATGATTTAGTTAGTTTCATTGAAGGGGAGGCTAGGGTCTTAAAAAATCCCTTGTTTGGACGCCACCTGTTCGAGAGTGGTAAAAAGGGGGCCACCCTTGGGTTAGGAGAGGGTTCAGCACCAAGCAAATCACAGGGTTTAACGAGTGCAAGGAAAGTTTCATGTAACAAAATTGGGGAGGCTCCACTTTCATGTTGGCACTGTAAAGGACCACATACAATAGATGAATGCGACCAAATAGCTAAAATGGGACATGAGGACAAACTAAACACCATGAAGGAATTGAGGCTTTGTTTTAGTTGTTTGAGAAATGGTCATATGTCCCAGTATTGCAGGTACAGGAAAAGGTGCAATGTGTGTAACAAAACCATCCAACTCTGTTGCACCGACACCAGGAAGCAGAAGTGGTGGAACCAGAGAGCGCAAATAGGGCCTTAGTGGTTCAGGGGGAAGGTACGCATGACAAAATTGCTATGTTCAGAGCAGTTAAGGGGGGTAGTGCTGGCACAGGGATGTCAGTTGTGCCCATAAGGGTTAGGTCAAGGGAAGGAAGGGAGGTTGTGACGAGGGCATTTTTGGACAATGGGAGTTCTACATGCTTTTGTTCAGAGGCATTAATGAAGACATTAGGTTGCACTGAGATGCAAGACGTAAAGGTGAATGTTGAAACCATCAATGGAACAGGGGAAATTGCATGTAGCCTAGTCTCAGGATTGTCAGTATTAGACTATGAGGGTAAGAATTGCATTACACTCCCCCCCAGTGTTGAGCACCTCCCGCATACCTCTCGATGAGTGTGATGTGATCAGGGCCGGAGATCTGGAACGCTGGCCACATCTGCGAGAAATAGATATCCCAGATGTGGATGCCGAAGTGGGTTTGTTAATTGGGAACAATGTTCCTCACTTACTTGAGCCGAGGGAAGTCATTACTCACCCACCTCCATGAGCCACATGCCATACGAACATTATTGGGCTGGGCAGTCTGTGGGGCAAAGGACAAGAGGTGTCAAGAGCACATCAATAGGATCCAAGTAACTAGCAGGTGTTTGGAGTTGGACCGCATGCTGGTGGAAGATTATAATAGAGATTTCCAGGACATGGCATCTCCCAAAAGGGAAATGTCTGCAGAAGATAAGAAATGGCTAGATCTAATTCAAAGGGGGGTTAGAACTGTAGAGGGGGGTTATGAGGTGCCACTGCCTCTGCGCAACAATCTTGGACCCTTGCCAGAAACAAGAGACATTGCATTACTCCGTATGCACAGTCTTCGTAAGAAGCTAATGAAGGATGGTACCTACGCTAAGCAATACAGTGCCTTCATGACCGAGATGCTACAGAAAGGATATGCTGAGCTAGTGACCTCGGCCAGCCAGGAAAATGTATGGTATATCCCTCATTTTGGTGTGCAACATCCAGACAAGCCAGACAAGGTCCGTGTTGTATTTGACTGTGCGAGCAGGGTGGAGGGCACGTCATTGAATGACCTAATATTGCAGGGACCCGATATGATGAATTCTTTGCTGGGTGTGTTGGTTAAGTTTAGGGGAGGTCTGTTTGCCTATTCAGGGGATATAAATACAATGTTTTACCAGGTACGGGTACCAGAACATCAGCGGGACTACCTCAGGTTCTTTTGGTGGGAAAATAGTTTTAATGAGGAGCCAACTGAGTTTAGAATGGCTGTACATCTGTTGGGCCTGTTTCGTCACTCAGCATTGCGAATTTTGTGCTGAAACAGACAGCAAGCGACTTTGGGAATGGGTCTTTCAAGGGAGCACGGGACACCGTTGCTAACAATTTCTATGTAGACGACTGTTTGAGAGCCGAGGATCGTCAAGATGCCTTGTTAAGTAATTTGTTAGAGGTTAAGGAGCTTTGCGAAAAAGGGGGATTTACATTGACGAAGTTCAGTAGCTCATGCAAGGAGGTTTTGTCATCCATCCCAAGGAGTGGTTACGGTAAGGGCATTTCAGGTTCATAGATGGATCAGGGCCAAATAAGACAAAGGCATTGGGAGTACAGTGGGACTTGGCCACTGATGAATTGGGTGTCCAGGCAGATCTGGTTTCAGTTCCAAGGACTAAACGCAGCTTGTTGTCAGCCATAGCCTCGATTTACGACCCCCTTGGCATATTGGCACCAGTTTTAATTGAGGGACGGATAATTGTGCAGGACTTGTGTAGATTGAAGATAGGCTGGGACAGGGGATTGGACTCCAACACCACTGACCGCATCAGGGTGTGGGTGAACAAGTTGAATCAGACCAGAGGGATAAGTGTGCCAAGATGCCTAAAGGTTATTGGATGTGGGAGTCAGCTACCCTAATACAGCTGCAATCTCTCGGATGCGAGCATCATGGCTTTAGGAGTAATGGCATACTTGCGGGTCACAGATCGGTGGGGAAATGTATCCTGTAGATTCATTATGGGAAAGGCAAGGGTAGCGCCCTTGAAGGACGTTTCAGTACCCCGCCTAGAGCTTAGTGCAGCTGTACTAGCCGTAAGACTTGGAACCACAATTCTTGCCATGATAGATTTCAGGTGACGAGGTCTATTATTGGACAGATTCAACAACGGTCTTGCGTTATATTCGGAATGATCAAGCTCGGTACCAAACATTCATAGCAAACAGTCTCTCTATGATAAGGGAAGGAAGTGATCAGAATGGGTGGAGGTACGTTAACTCTGAATGGAACCCGGCAGACGATGCATCACGCTCCAAGCAGTCTGAAAGGTGGAGAACAGGGCCGGGTTTTTTTGCTGAAGGAGGAGTGTTTTTGGCCAGCAGAGCCAGCCCACATGTCCAACAGTGTGGAAGGCTAGAAGTTAGGCGTGAGATAGGTCCCAAAAGGGCGCAAGTCTGCCAAACAATTAGCTTCAGGGTTGGGTTTGGATTGTAGGCAGACAGGGTGGCATAAAATCATCCACCACTACTCAAAGTGGATCCGGCTACTCAGAGCCGTAGGTTGGGTCATATTGTTTACCAGGTATTTAATGTGCAAACATAGGCAGCAGCTTAGTGAACTAAACATGCATTTGTCTACACAAGTTTGAGCTTGGCAAGAGACTGTGGTTGTGCAGGTAGCACAGCGAATGACTTATGAGGTAGAAATAGCAAGTCTTGAGAAGGGCATCACCATCAGGTTTCCAGCTCCTTAAGAAAATTGAAACCAATCCTGAGAAATGGGCTATTGTGCGTTGGAGGGAGGTTATCACTGGCGAATATTGCCCCGAGCGAAAGGAATCCAATTATTCTGCCATATAAGGGCCACTTGACTGACATAGTTATCCAGTATTATCATGAGCGTTCCAACCATATGGGCATAATGTATGTTCTGGGTCTAATGAGGGAGAAATTTTGGGTGGTTAAGGGCAATGCAGCGGTGAGGCGCGTGCTAGGGAAATGCATCAAGTGTCGCAGGGTACATGGAAGGGTAATTGAACAGCAAATGGCCGATCTACCACCTGATCGCGTGGAGTCAGGGAAACCACCCTTCTATCGCACCGGGGTGGACCTTTTTGGACCATTCTTCGTGAAAAGGGGCAGAGCGCAGATAAAGCACTGGGGAGTTATATTCACCTGCTTGAACATGAGGGCCATACACTTGGAAGTAGCGTCAAATCTCACATCAGACTCATTCATTAGTGCCTTCAGAAGGTTTTTGGCTCGTCGTGGACAGGTTAGGACGATTAGATGCGACTGCGGCACTAATTTTGTGGGATCACGGAAGGTTCTAGACTCCAGTTATGAGTTCTTGGGAGAAAACAAGGTGCGAAATGAGTTGCTCCAGTGTGGGGTGGAATTTGTTTTCAATCCCCCGGGAGCCTCACATTTTGGAGAAGCATGGGAACGATTGATAGGTATTTGTGGAGGAGGGTCCTGTATGTAGTCTTGGGGACACAGCAATTGGATTATGAGGGATTGTGTACACTCTTTTGTGAGGTGGAAGCAACAGTTAATAGTAGGCCCCTTACCATTGTCACCTCAGACAGTAGAGACCCAGCTCCACTCACACCAAACAAGCTTTTAAACATGGGAGAGTCACCCGCAGGGTGCCATGTTGCAACAGGTAGCTACTCTAAGCAGAGATGGAAGCAAGTGCAGCACATGGCCGAGCAGTTCTGGGCACGTTGGAAACGCGAATACCTGTCGGGGTTACAACAGCGACAGAAGAGGTTTAAGGAACGACGAAACGTCAGGGTGGGAGACATAGTCCTTATGGTCAATGAAAGTGTAGCACGCTGCCATTGGCCACTGGCTCGAGTAGTACAGACTAAAGCAGGGAAAGATGGACTGGTTAGGACGGTGACTGTCAGAAGGGAGGGCAAGGATTATGATAGACCACTGTCGAAACTTGTTTTAATTCTGGAGGAAGAGCAGGACCTAGTGGACAATGCTAGGCAATAGGTGTTGAACCCTCTTGCGGTCAAGAGGTTTCAAAGGGGGCGGGTGTCGACGCGGGAAAGTTTGGGCATCTTCTCTGCGCGACTGTTAACAATATGTCCGCTGCGCGATGAAAAACAGCCGTTTTTGTGGTAAAGAAAAGTTTGGTAATTGAATTTCGGGCCACTCAATATAAGACATAAGCGTATACTCTTGTCCCATAAAAAAAAAAAAAAAAAAATTTTATTTACGAGTGAACAAGTTCCCTTTTTGTGGGCACTAAATATAGGCTCGTTTAACAAGTGTCGTTAGGGGTCATGTGCACAAATTACGATGCCGTTCCCCTTCAGGAATGTAGGCAGTGGACCACGAGGGGATTAAGACGGACGGTCCTTACGGTGGGAAAGCAAACAATTTGGTAAGTAAAAGAGTATTATTTTGTTAATAGATCGCTCATGAAATTTTTGTTCCTCGAAGTGCATGGTAATGCCTAGGTATATTTCTTAAAGATTCTATATGCAATTATTGTTATTTTAACCATTGTGATCACTGAGAAATTGATTCTAATGTGAGTTAAGGGATTTACCTGTCCTAGTGTTAAGGAGTTATCATTTAACTAAAATGGCAAAATTGTCACCACTGTGAATATTTATGTTTGTTCATTTTTTCAGTGACTGATTGTAATAAAGGAAAGTAAGACAGTCGCGTATCACTCAAACCCACATTGGGCCGACCACAATATATATATATATATATATATATATATATATATATATATATATATATATATATATATATATATATACAGTTTAGAATTCTTATTTATATAATGCAGAATATGTTCATTAAATCTCAACGACAACTTTTTTCGCATTTTACAAAGAACCTCTTCAGCTCAAGATGTTCAGATGAAGAAGACCTCTTGTCAAGAGTAGCATAATTTATGCATTTATTATATAACTGTTGATTTTCAACCAGATATTTTAGACACGATATTATACACACACACACACACACACACACATATATATATTTATATATATATATATATATATATATATATATATATATATATATATATTGCTAAGAGTAAACCCTTTTCCCAAGCAAGCCCTCCAGCCTTTAGTAACCAATTTACTAGAAATTCATTCCTCTCATGTTAATTAAGTATGGCGGGCATGTTTCACCCCTTCCACCAACCCTCTCTCTCTCTCTCTCTTCTCTAGGGAGACTACTTTAATCCTCTTTCCTTGTTTGAGTGAACTGCCCAAGTCAAGTCATCTGGAAGGGCGACACAGGATCGATCAAGTGGGCGCCGCCATCTTGAATTTATGCCACGAGGTACCCAGGCCTGGGCGAGATGCCCACTGCCGCCATCTGGATGCAAGAATCCTGGTTATTTGGGGAGTTTATAAAAGGCCTTGAATCAGCAGGCTTGCCCTACGGGCTGCTCTAGGAGCAAAAGCCCGTGCTGGCATAAGGCCAGCTTAATCTCAGACAACAACAGGCTTTCTTTGAGAAATCGTCGGACGCCCGTCCAGGACACCTGTCCTTCCACTCTGCTCTCTTGAGCTGCCTCACCTTGAGCACATGGCTGTGGGCCCAGTATTCTTGGAAGTGCTTTCTCTTGGCCCCCACCCCATCTCTGCCACCCAACCCACACCCCGCCCCGGAATTACCAAGAGTAACCCTCCTGACACGCAAAGTGCCAAAGTCTTAAGGATTTTCGGTTTCCTTTGTTTATAAGATATATCTGCAGTGAGACCTGTAATGCCCTTTTTATTTGTACTGCCTCAAATTGCAAGCATTTAAATGAAGTGTAACGTAAATTGTTCAATTGTGAATTACCGGAATCTAGGCACCTTCTGTGCAACTCCTTGATTCCTTAATCAGACGCCTCATTAAAGAGAAGTAATCATGTATGTTTTCGATTACAGATTAGGAGTTAGTCAGCTGGGCTTTCTGTGCATCAACTTGAGTTTAATATTGGCTTTCTCCACTACCTTGCGGCACCCTCTGAAGCGGGCTTCTATTGTGTTTTCTTTGAAGCATATACCACATTGCTTCTTCATGTGTAGTGTGGGACTACTGTATTTTTGTCCCAGTTACACAAAATAGCCTTATAATAGTTTCTATTGTAAATATAATTATAGTGCGTTTACTTTTCTAAGATCGCTCTGGTGGGGCCAGGTAGAAAAGGCAGAATGGTCATATCTACGGGTATGTAAGTCCTATTCAATGCTTCCCGCAGATATAATCCTTTTTAGGAGGATTTGCTTTAGACCTTGGGAGTCGAGGGAAAGGGTTTGCTTCTTCCCTGTTAACTTTTTTATCTTTTTCTATTTACGTTCCCGATTCTAATTAGCTATGCCTTCTTTCTCTTTCTATAATTATAGATGCGCTGAATGGCCTGTTGGGTCCGGTGTTTGGACTTGAAACATAAATTCATAAGTCAATCGATCTATTATGCCCTTAGAAAAGACAACCACTGATTCCTTCTTTGCATAACATTTTTATCAAAATCATCCAGTCAGTCACAGGACTCACTATCTCTTTTCTTTTTTGAAACACTGGAGATTCCACCATATTTCCCGCCTCTCTTGCTTCTTGAGTTTATGAATAGTCATTTCTGACACTTTTGTTGCTTCAGATGTTCTCTGGATAGCCTTCGAAACATCAGTTACAGGACCTTCATGATGTTTTTATAAAATGAAGTATTTCAGGAAATTATAGACTATTTCCTTGGCATCAGGTGGTGGGTGAAGAAGTTTACGGGGATCCCTTGGGCTGGGCTGTCCATACTTTACACAGTGGGTGATCGAGTGCGAGTATCCTTTAATGATATTGACCATGACCTTTTAAATCCTCTTAAAAATCATAGGTCCCCTAAACTCAGATCTGGCATCGCCCGGGAAAAAATAGCCAAATCTTCATTTTCATTAATGAAACTGAGGTTTTAACGAAGAATATACGAAATAATATATATTCAAAATATCTGATGCAAACAAAGAACCACATTTCAAGAAATGAAAACTATTTCAATAGACTCCATGAAGCTAATATGATTACCATAACATGAAAATTGGCAACGTATGATATCTGTACAAGCCACACCACAGCGATCTTAGAAAAGTAAACGCACTATAGTTAAGTCAAAATCTCAGAGTTTACCTAATCAACCCCCTTTTGAAGCAGGCTTTCAGCCATATTTAATTTAATATGTTTTTGCTTAATCTCAAGGCCAGAGGCTGATAATCTCGTGGTGTCCAGGTAAGTTATGTGGGTCTTCAGTATATCATATTTATCAACGAAGATTCCCCAGGTAAATTCGTATATATGTATGCGTTTGTATATATGTATATATATATATATATATATATATATATATATATATATATATATATATATATATACATATATATATATATATTATATATATATTATATATATATTATATATATATTATATATATATATATATCTATATATATATATATATATATATAGTATATATATATATATATATATATATATATATATATATATATCAAGTATAAAAAGCCCATTAAAACACCCTGTTTTAAAGCTAAGGACTATATTTCAGTGGTCTGACTACCACCCTTATCAAGCAGTGAATGACAGAAGAAGTTGTTGTTGTTGTTGAAGATTAAGCCAGCCTTGTGCTGGCACGGGCTTTTGCTCCTAGAGCGGATCGCAACTGGATTATCTGTAAAGAAACAAAAACAGTGCTTTTGGCGATTAATACAAACAGAAGAAGTTACATTGGCGAAATATATAGTGGGGGGAAATACCCTTAGGTGATGCCTGGGACCATCTCTGAGCCGCCATAGGTTCTGTTAATTGCCTTAATCCCCTTCATCATTGCCTTAAGGAAGACCTTGTCTATGTGGTCAGAATCCCAGCCTCCGTTGGAAAGGTTGATCCTATTATTTTGTTGTTTTATCAGTGAAGATTCTACCATTTGACATTTGTATCTACAGCTGTTCTTTTATAAGATTCGGGATGAGTTCCAATCCATGTATGGAAAATTTTCGAACTATGTTGTCCATATCTTTATGTTGAGTTAATCTTTCCGAGAGATATTTACATGTGTATTCATAATATGACTTATCACAGTCCCTACAGGAAATATCATAAACTTCTACGTTTTTACAAACTAGTCTCTGGTGGACGTTAATTAATGATTTCCCTAGTGTATTCGGATAAGTGAAGATGAATGGGTTGGAGTGGCCTAACGTTTTTTGTGATCTTTCGTTAATTGTCCACGTGAGGGATTACGATTACTGTTTTTTCTGTGATTTTGTAAAAAAAAATGTTCTTTGCTTTATGTATAGCTTTTTCTATTATGTGCGTGGGGTATTTTAACCAGATAAGTTGATTTCTGATTGTTTCAAGTTCTTTGTTAAGACATTCTGGGGAGCAATTTCTCAGGGCTCTAGGAAATCGGTTACTTGCTATGCCAAGTTTAACCAGCTGTAAAAATGTATGTATGAAAGTGAGAATGTCGCTTTCCTATAGACAGTGAATTTCAAGTTCTGATGATTAAGACATCTATAAAGGAGATTTGGTTATTGTTTTCCCATTCTACTTTATATTTCATGCTCGGGACCAAGGAATTTAATTTTTGTAGAAAGACATCAAAATCGCCCCACTCGCTTTTCCAATATGTTAAGATGTCGTCTACACAACGAAACCAAATAATATCTGCAGGTTTGATAGGGTTTATAATTACTGTTTCAAAATACTCCATATAGAAGTTCGATAACAGGACTAAGCGAATTTTTACGGTAAAATTTATTATCAAAGGAAAAGACGTTATTAGTGACGCAGAGCTCTATAAGTTGCATTTTTTATTGACTTCTATGGGGAAATGGTCAGCGAATGGCTTTGGGAAACGTTAATACATCTTTTATGGGTACTTTCATAAAAAGGGAGTCTACGTCTAGGCTGAGAAGTTTTACGTTTGTACGGGGATATTTGCCGACCTAAGTATGCTGCAAATGTCTTTTGTATGCTTTATAAGACTACGGGAAAAGGTTCCTAAAAAGGGGGATAGTAACTCGGCTAACTATTCAGAGATTCTGTAGTTAAAAGCTCTAGCACATGAGATTGCGGGACAGAAGGGAATGTTATCTTTGTGAGTTTTTTGGGGAAAAGACATACGTAAAGTAAAGGGCATTTTTTTTACAAACCCTCAGAAAGGGACAATTTACGAGAGATCACAAAACCTTAGGCCGCTCTAACCCTTTCATCTTCACTCATCCAAATACACTAGAAAAATCATTAATGTCCAGCAGTAACCAGTTTGTAAAAACGTAGTTCATGAAATTCCCTGTAAAGAATGTGATAAGTCATATTATGGATACACACATAAATCTCTCTCGGAGAGATTAACTCATCATAAACAGTCAGTTAGAATGGAGAAAATAGTTCGAAAATTTTCCATCATACATGGATTGGAACTCATCCCGAATTTTATACAAGACCAGCTGTCGATACAAATCTCAAATGGTGGAATCCTCACTGATAAAACAACAAAATGTTAGGATCAACCTTTCCCATGGAGGCTGGGATTAACAGAACAATTAACAGAACCTATGGCGGCTCAGTGACGGCCCCAGGCATCACCTAAGGGTATTTCTCCCACTATATATTTCGCCAATGTATCCTCTTTCTCTTACGGGCTGCTCTGTGAGCAAGAGCCCGTGCTGACACGAGGTCAGCTTAATCAAAAACAACAACAACCTCTTTCTATCATTCACTGCTTAATAAGGGTGGTTGTCAGACCACCGAAATATAGTTCTTAGCTTTAAAACAGGGTGTTTTAATGGGCCATTTTACTCGAGACGTATCCTGTTTTAGCCAAGGAATTTATATATATATATATATTATATATATATATATATATATATATATATATATATATATATATATATATATATATATATATATATATAATATATATATATATGTGTGTGTGTGTGTGTGTTAACGGGATATTAATCTCGTTATTTATTTGGTAAACGTGTAACTCGAGCATCAGGCATACCGACACACAATCTCTCTCTCTCTCTCTCTCTCTCTCTCTCTCTCTCTCTCTCCCTCTCTCTCTCTCTCTCTAAGCGATCCCTCTCTCTCTCTCTCTCTCCACCTCTTTCTCTCTATTCTAACAGGTAATCAAATGAGAGAGTTGCATTACAAAAATACATTTATTTAACAACGGAAAGATAATGATCCAAGTCTTACTGACTAACTTAACTCAGTTAAACCCCCAACATTAAAATGTCTAAAACAGTAATTGTCACACCAATTGTCTATTCTCCCATCGGGACCCTCAGTCCCCCTAAGACTCTAGGTCCCCCCTTTGCCAGAACACATAGTTCCTCGCCAGAATTGTCTGTTTCAAAGACACGAGAAACACACTCGTAAGTACACATAAGTTTAAAGACAAAGTTAATAAAATGGAACATTTTACAAGATATCAGACAAGCCATTCCTTTGGCTAAAGTAATTCAACTCACCCATGCAGCCGGAATATTTTCATCACTAATAATAAACTACTTAGCATAATGTGATGTGCTGTGACGCTTTTTGGAATGCAGAGAACAGAGCCGAAGCAACGACCCGAGAAAAGCTGATAAATGATTTCTGTGGTGGCGTGATATGAAACTGCATAGTTAGGCGAGTCAATGTTCGTCAGTTCATGAGTCTTTGTTCAAAGTGCCTTTGGGAAACTGGTTGTAGCCAGTAATATGAGGCGTTGTCGAAGTGTGCATTCGTATGTGCGTGTGGCGCCTCTTCTATTCTTAATGTATCAGCAGCCAAGTCTATGGGGAGACTTGCATAGATTCTCTATGCAAGTCTCCCCATAGACTTGGCTGCTGATACATTAAGAATAGAAGAGGCGCACACGCACATACGAATGCACACTTCGACAACGCCTCATATTACTGGCTACAACCAGTTTCCCAAAGGCACTTTGAACAAAGACTCATGAACTGACGAACATTGACTCGCCTAACTATGCAGTTTCATATCACGCCACCACAGAAATCATTTATCAGCTTTTCTCGGGTCGTTGCTTCGGCTCTGTTCTCTGCATTCCAAAAAGGTCACAGCACATCACATTATGCTATTAAATATATCATTAATTATAACCCTAGGACTTACATAGCTCGGCCACGCACACTTGCTAGCTCCTGCCTAGCAAATGGTCGAACAAAACAGCTTACATAACATAAAAAACATTGGCAGGCTTAAAATAAAATATAAATAATAACTGCACGTCTCTGGCAGCACAAATTAAAGTCTATCATGCTTTATTTCCAAATAACACTAGAATTTTCTCTCGTCTTGGATTCTTGAATATCCCTCTTTGTCTGCAACTTCCTGAACAGACTGAAACATGCTGTAGGAAGACGGAATGCCTCCCTCATTGTAGAAGGCTTCTAACGGCTTCTGCAGATCCCCAAAAGTGCTGTTGAACTCTGTAGAACTCTCGTAATCACCATGGACAAACGACAGCAATCTCTCTGGGGAACGACTTTTATGGTGTGTTAGTATGTCAGTCAAGTCATCAGTCAATCCAAGAGAATTAACCCCAGACATACTACTTCTATCAAACAATGACCTCAAAAAGTCAGAAATACTAACTGAACGTCTCCCGACTAACTCCACTTAATATGACTACTAAATCACAAGTCATCATCACAACTCGCAAAGGAAAAAAAAACCTCAAGTTCTCTAACTCAATTCTCCAAAATCACACATCAGCACACACAATCCAGAACTCACAGCAACTCCACGGACTTCTGCACTCACATTTCAAACTCGAATGTTATCACAAGTAAAAAAAAAGAAAAAAAAAACAATGAACCCAAGGAAAAAAAAAAAAATCACGTAACACGCCCAGACCCAAAAATGTTCTCTCAAGCTCTGATATTACAGCAATTCACAAAATCAGTAAAAATCTCCAATGTTAACAGCAAAAACCCCTTACTGCTCATATAATTAATTACAATGAGACTTAATGTCAAACTCCCATTTATATAAATCTCAACCCCGATAAATAACATCTCCTGATAAATTACATCACCCGTCCAAAAAGAAATGCTATTTAAGCTCAATCCCCAATTACATCTCTCGTAGGAAAAGGAAGAAAAAAAAAAAAAGGATAATCACAAGTAAATTTCCCCCATCACAAAACGCATAATATATGCATAATATGCATAACCCCCGCATTTTTCCAAAGAAATGCCCCATGAATAGCTACGGAATTCGCCATCGCAACTTTCATCGACCGACACGGACAGAAAGCAAACTCTTACCCATGCGCTTTCGTGAAATGCAATTGTCAACATTTCCAGATATTGCAAAAACTCTGAGCAATCACCACCAGAGGAAAATGAACCAGCACAGCGCTTGTCAGCAAAAAGATCCACCTGCGGACGTGTGCTCAAACTGCGGCATAAAAAAATGTCTAGTCAGACACACAAGTTTGGAAACTCATGATTCTCAAAAAAAACGTCTAACTGACACGAAGTAAGCACATTTCACAAAATTAACTCATGGATATGACTAATGTGTTCAAAAATTTGTCTTAAAGACGTATTCTCTCACGTGACACTGCCCAATTATATGCCTCCAAAAATAATACACCTGTGAACATAAAAAATGCACACATCTCCATAGGACCACAATGCAGTAATGCCACTCGCCTCCAAATAGTCACGAAACCAAAAAGAAAGAACCACAGAAATCTTCTCTTGGCTCGAGAAAAACTCCATAACCACAAAAAAGGTCACCTGCCAAAGATTAATTCCACCTCCATACATAAATATGTGACACCATATTAATAATAACACCTCTCCGGTTATAAAAATATTCCTCCATGTAATTAGTAACCACACCCACCATATTCACTCTTATTTCTCCGATAGCCACATGTTAATAAAAAAAACCACCACTCCAGGAATAAAAAATAGTCACCTCTATTTCGGCAAATAAAAAATATTTACCTCTATTTCGCCAATAACTCCATGTGGAATAAAACAAGGCTCCAAAAAAAATATATCTCCAAAAAGGAATATCAAAAAAAGGAAATCCCATCTCCAAAAAAATGTGCGCTCAAAGAATTTAGCTCACACACTCACAAATATTGCCCCATATATCTCCAAAAATGTGTCTCCATTTGCAACAAAGATGGCTGCAAATTAATTGAACTAAACATAGTTCTCACCACCATTGGCAAATATCAAATGGCCAAAATATATCTCCAATATATTATATCTCAAATTATAACTCCAAAATAATATACCTCCAATTATATCTCCAAAATAATGTATCTCCGATTCTCCAGAGAATAACTCAGTATTATAGTCAAAAACTATAAAACTCTCTCCTTAGCATACTTGCTGAAAAAGGTCAAAAACTCGGCAAATAAAATTGTCTAGAAAATTCTAGAAAAAATCACTAATGTGCCACAACTCATTATAACAGAACTCCAAATTCACAGTGTCTAAGCAAAGACTTCTCTATATGTACTACGACATAGGCCACTAGAAAACTTAGCCAAGTTTCCTATCTCTGGCAAAGTTGTCACAAA
>NC_061087.1:81944248-81975744 GCF_015104395.2 Macrobrachium nipponense
TCAACTTGCTAAGTAAGTTTTTAAAATGAATTTTCGTTTATGGAAAAACCATAGACGATTACTCCTTCTTTCATTTCTCCTGTGGCCTTGGCTAAATATATTGTCACACGCCATTTAGTGACATATAAGCATGCATATATATATATATATATAATATATATATATATATATAGATATATATATATACGATATATATATATAATATACGTATATAATGTGTGTGTATGTACGCACTTATTATTTGCTGATGAGCGTATGGCTTATGTTATTTTAAGACAAAATGAAAACAAAACTAACCTTACTATACCATTTCTTACCGTGAAGATATAGAAAATTAGAAAGGCTTTATCTTCTTTAAAGCAACATACGCCTGAAATTCTCAGTAATTAATAACAACTGCCTGCGAGAGTGACTTTGCCTAGAAGGCATACACACACACACACACACACACACACATATATATATATATATATATAGAGATATATATAGATATATATATATATCTATATATATAATATATATATATATATATTATTATTATATATATATATAGGAAGAAGAATTAGAAAGTTTTATATTCCCTTAAGTGTAGCAAATCTCACTAATCTTAAACGGTTGTGTATAAAAGATAGTAAATTTTGTTTTAATAGTGATTTTTTTTTTAGAAAATTTCGGCATGTCTCCTGTCCTTAACAATATTTACATGGAATATTTTTAGGCAAAATTCTTGCCAAGAATTTTGCCCCCAAAAAGTTATATGGTTTAGGTATGTGGATGATATTTTCTGTATTTGGCCAACTCACGAAAATCTCCAGGAATTTCTGATTAAGCTCAATAATTTAGTCCCTTCTATAAAATTTACAACAGAGGAAGAAAGAAATTGTAGTTTGACCTTTCCCGATGTAACAGTACATAGAAACTATAGAAATTTCGCCTTTTCAGTCTTTCGAAAATCAACTAACATTGCCTCACTTGTTCATTATTATTCCAATCACCATCAAAATGTTAAATTCTCTGTTTTTTCTGGGATGTTCCTAAGGGCTCTGCGAGTCTGTAGCCTGCAGTTTGTTAATGCTGAAATTAAAACTATTTATGATATTGTCTTGAAACTTAAATACACAAGGACGTTTGTAGATGTAGCATGGAAAAGAGCTAGGAAAACATTATATTCAACTAATAACAAACTTGAATTTAGTAAACTGTTCAACATTAATGTTGTTTTCAGTAAATTTAATGTTAAGATTTAGAAATAAAAGAACTAACGATGTTTCTGGCCGCATATATGAAATTCCTTGTAAAACGCTTGACAAACTGAAAAATCACTTCCAAAATAAATCCAACAACACCAATATCCTGTGAGATCTGGCCAAATATCGGAGGCATCATTCGTAGATATGAGAAATTTAGATCATCCTATTATCTGGAATGACGCAAGATCTTTTTCATGTGTAGCGACACAGTTAAAAGGAATACCATTGAATCTTGTTTCATCAAATCAAATAATAGAAGTGTTCTAAATTTAAGTCTTGGTTTGTTTAAATGTGAAAGCGCTTTGTACTGACCTTATGCCTGTCATTTTGCCATTCTGCTGGTATTCGCATGTATATGTGTGTATATGTCATGTGTGTGTGTCTGTGTGTCTATATATATATATAATATATATATATATATATATATATATATGATATATATATATATAGAAAGTCACACACACACACACACAAACACACACACCACACACACACACACACATATATATATATATATATATATATATATATATATATATATATATATATATATATATATATATATATAGACACACAGACACACACATGTATATACACACATATACATGCGAATACCAGCAGAATGGCAAAATGACAGGCATAAGGTCAGTACCAAGCGCTTTCACATTTAAACAAACCAAGACCTAAATTTAGAACACTTCTATTATTTGATTTAATGAAACAAGATTCAATGGTATTCCTTTTAACTGTGTCGCTACACGTGAAAAGGATCTTGCGTCATTCCAGTTAATAGGATGATCTAAATTTCTCATATCTACGAATGATGCATCCGATTATTTGGCCGATCTCACGAATATGTGTGTGTATTTAGTGTGGAAGTGATTTTTCAGTTTGTCAAGCGTTTACAAGGAATTTCATATATGTGGCCAGAAACATCGTTAGTTCTTTTATTACTAAATCTTAACATTAAATTTACTGAAAACAACATTTATGTTGAAAAGCTTACTAAATTCAAGTTTGTTATTAGTTGAATAATATATATATATATATATATGATATATATATAATATATATATATATATATATATATATTATATATAGTTGCAGTCCTAAGCAAAACCCCAACACAATAGCAATCAAAAGTAACAGATACCCACGGAATTTCTACACTGATGTTAAAGGTGATGATAACAATAACAGTATGAGCTGACATCCACTGACTATGTGAGAGAGAGAGAGAGAGAGAGAGAGAAGCCATGCTGGGACAGACAGCAGTTGAAATCTAATGTAGGGGAATCAATGCGATGACTTGCGATGTGAGAAAAGATCTTACGCCACTTAAGACCCTGAAATTCACTGGAGACATTTGGACGCCATTTTCGCAATTGCTGATTGAACGAGCTTTATTGGAGGGGTGCGAGAGAGGGAGAGAGACGATGAAGGAGGGAGAGGGAGAGGGAGAGGGAATTCCGAGGACGTAGACCAAGTGGGGATAGCGAGGGGGAGGGAGTTGGGGGACAATTTATCGTTCCGAAAGGATGGAAAAAGATTAAGTGTTTCCTTCCCCGATTATATTTAAGCCACTCTGATTGGAAAAGGGTATTTTATGGGATTTCCTTTAATGGGGTCAATGCTCTTTTTAATCTTTTTATCTTATTTATTTTTCAGCTGAGCATTTTTGGACAACCCATTTTCATTTAAAACACTTAGTTCTTGGGCGCTTTACCTTTCTCGTGTATAGCAACGGGTGGAAATAGAGAGGAAATGACAAATGAGGTCAACGGAATTGATACCATTTAACTATAATGGTAACAAATGATTTTTTTTTTTGGCAAAGCAAGTTTTTGGAGTGATCATACACACACACAACTTATATATATACATACATATATAAGTATTTATATATATATATATATATATATATATATATATATATATATATATATATATATATATATATATATATATATATACTGTTCAAGATTTTAAGCCAGAACCAAGGAAAGTAAGGTTTTTTTACCAGTTCCATGCATCTTTGTCTATATGCAAGTTGCCCCTCTGAAATTGAGCATCCCTTCTCTCGAAAAAGCTATCTATTCTCCCATTGGTTGTTGGAATTTCCCCCTACAGAGACAAAGGATTTTAAAGGATCAGAGGCCAGCGGCTCATTCTCAGAAGAACACCAGACCTAAGAGAGGTCAAATCTCCTCCTGCACCCGCCAGACGCCGCCTTCTCCCCCTTTTCTGCTTCCCCCCTGCTTTTTTCTGGGAAGTCCCAAGCATTTTTTTAAAAGTCCATAGTGCAAGGAAACATCAAGGAGAAGACTACAAGCCATCAGGATCCAGGTACTGTGAGAGTAATTCCAGTTCAGCCAGGGAATCGTTTTACCTTTGTCTGTATTTCATTTCCTTTTTCAAAGGCGACTTGTGTAGTTTCTCATTCTCCCATCTGGGCTCAATTCTGTGATTACTCCCCTTGTGATACTAGTGAAAATCCCCCTAGCAAATTCAAGCAACGGAATAGTTCTCTTTGTGTAAATTCCCAGTCATTTCATTCGCCCCATGAGTGGCCTTTTGATTGAAAGAAAGTAGTGTGTAACGTTCGCCGTTGTGTACCCCCCCTCACCCCCACTGCCTTATGCCAGTGTCCTATCTATTTGCAGACAAACACAGTGCCTGATTGTGGTAGAAGTTGGAAACCCTTGGGGCAAGCTTGCTTTTTCAATCCGTTTTGCGCAAAATTTCTGAACGCCGTGACTGGATTGCTCCAGCCATGTGTTCCGGTGGATTGACCAAATGAACCCCCTTTTTTAGTCCCCTAGACCTCTGTAAATTCATGTAAATACAGTGCATTGAAAACTAAAGTCCAGCTTTTATGTAAATTCCTCCTTCCTCAGTAATATCGGCCTTATGCCTGAGTAGTTTTTTTTTCTTTGTGTTCTGATCTCTCGTCCTCCATTCATGGCCAAATTTTTCAGTGTTAACTACATTTTCTAGGAGTGAACGAGCTAAAAATTAGAATAATATGTATATATATATATATATATATATATTATATATATATATATATATATATATATATTGTCATAGTCTGTGTGGCAGGTATTAAGTTAAAATGTGAGAAATCCAAATGATTACACTTCCCAAAATATACTACCATGTGCGAACATACGCATACTGACTTGGGGGGGCATGCAAGCTGTGAACAGAAAAGTAAAAGAAAAAACCATAATATAAACACCAAAATTACTTTTCAAAAGAATTGAATGTAAATGTAATTTGTCCACTAATATCATATAATTTCTGTAAGGTAATCAGAAGATTTCATCTTAAGAAGCACTGTCTAGCATTATGGCACTCGTAATGTTAACACTGATATTCACAATAGCAAAACAGAGGTGACACCAAATTGCAAGCAAAATCACTTGACCTACAGGATCTTGCAGGTGATTGAGATACGGATCAAGAACTTGAACCAGCAACATTAATCCACACTAAGCAGTGGAGCACTGTAAGCAAGCATAAGCTCTGCTGGAATGCCAGGGAAAATTACCCAAGATTGGCACTGGTAGAACAGGTTGAGTGGCACTGTTGATCTACAGGAGGAGGCACACAACGGGGGAGTCTATACAAATCTGCAAAGTAGTCAGAGTTGAAGTATGAATACTAATGATGGTAAACTAACATAAAATGCTACAAGCAAAGTGAGAGTTATACGAGATAATCGATTATTGTAATGCAAAGTAGCGCATGCTAATATCACTTATTTCACAGGAAAATTCACAGTTAATTAAACTCACATGAGTCTCTGATGGAGCCGGGAATACTAGGAATTGGAATATGAGAAAACGGTTAAAACAGGGAGTGAGTGCAAGGAACAGCAGGTGAAGGACGACAGAACAATTTCTAATTTCAGTCCGTGGATGAAACAGTTGTAGTCAGAGCCAGGCCATCGGCGGAAGGACGTAGGTCACTTGCAGGGCTTTCGTGGAGTCCACGGTTCTGTCTGGACCGTGGTGGAGTCCTACGGTGACTTTGAGGACGCGGAAGGCTAAGACGAACATTGGCGAGGGCAGAAGGGGTCAGGTAGAAGGATTAGGACAGGTCAGTAAGACCTCACGGGAGACGTGTGAATTTTAGCGACTTGGAGGGCAACTAGCTGCTAATGGCTTCTGTCAAATTAGCTCTGGGACCGCAATACAAAGGAATACAACGAAAAAGGGGTCCTCTGATCCCTGAAGTGCAGGTGACCCTTTTTGGGATTTGGTATCGGGGTGGTAGCTAAACCTGACATGGGGATGACATGTCAGACACATCGCTAGAGTAACATTAAGGTGTTTTCCATCTTCGCTTCGTTGTTAAAGGACAAAATATTCACACGGCTTTCTAAACGGTCAAAACAAGGAAAGTTTTCACTTGTACTGGATCCTGACAAAAATTTCGTTCTCTCGTTAATTCGAACCAGCGGACAGAGGAAAAATCAGGGCTTCATTGACATAATTCCGAGGTAGAGCGAATAGGATATTAAAGGACACTTGTAGCTTAATGCATATATATATATATATATATATATATATATATATATATATATATATATATATATATATATATTATATAAGCCAACATGTACACATAAGCGTACTCATCACTGAATAAATATGAGAATGTACATATAATGACGCTGTTTAATCAAGCTCATATCGATGACTATGTATGAATGAATATTAGTTGTTTTGTCGCTTATATATACATATATATATATATATATATATATATATATATATATATATATATATATATATATAAGAGAGAGAGAGATAAGCATATATTGATGCAATTCATATGAGTGCTAGTGTAAATGTGTATCGACATCAATACGAAATTAATAAAACAACATACTGTCTATTTATTCACGTGTATGTATTTTTGAGCTGAAGTGAATATTTACTCGTAAACATTTACCGAAGATGATACAACTGCCTTCCAAAATAGTGAGTGAAGAAAACATAAAAGAATCATTAAGCGAAAGAGGTATATAGGAGGAGGAGGAGAATTCTGATGTTGACGCTGATCTTTTAAAGGAAAAGAGTTTTAGTAAACATTTGGAAACTTAAAACACTATTTAAAACATAAGATGAGTTTAGATGAATACTAGGTTTTCATATTTGTCATTTTTGTAAGTATATATGCAATGGTCAAGTTCAGTTGTTTAATTGCAAAGGCAGAGCTTTTAAGATTTTTTGTATAAAACATCTAATTGCTTTAATGAATCTTGGTGACTATAGTAGATTCTAGATTCACATCAACCGTGCATTTGATGTCTAGGCCAGTCCCTTACGACGCTCCATATTGGCTGTTGATAAGCCACTCACAGGGCTAGAAACTCTCAGTCTCTCTCGAGAGTTCACATGTGTAGGATCTATGTTCCACCTCTCCTGAGGTATACTTCTTTCAGGAGAGATGGAACATACATCCTGCCTACGTGAACTCTCTCGAGAGCCTGAGAGTTTCCAGCCCTTTGATTGGCTTATCAACAGCCAATCAGGAGTGTCGAAAGGGACTGGCCTAGACATCAAATGCACGATTGATGTGAATCTGCTATAGTGAATTACACATGTCTAAGTTATTGTATAACTCGTGACTAGTTCATCTGAATTGCATATTTGTTCGCAAGCGCCTGTCGCTATCACTATCGTTTTTAAGTCAGTCGCAGAAAAACAGCAGTTATATATATATATATTATATATATATATATATATATATATATATATATATAAATTTATCTATATATATATTATATATATATATATATATATATTATATATATATACATATATATATAAGTAAATGTATATGCATTTGTATATTATATATGTGTGTGTTTGTGTATATATACAAGCTGGACATCACGATTTTATTTCGCTATGTTTCTTGCCATAAAATCCAGTAAAATTCGATCAATAAATCAGGAACCGCACTACCGTTTGGCACTTTAACAAAGACGCTTTGTACTACTACCCTTAATGTCTCGCAAATCAGAAACGCTATTTGACTTAACGCAATTTAGCTACTAATTCCATAGAGAAAGATCCAAATGGGTTTTGATGGAGCAAGTCGACCTGGTCCTTTTTTTTTTCAAAACCCTATTTTCATTATTGCCTCTATAATTATAATTCCTGCATTTGAAAGTAACTCCACTCTAAATAGAAGTACGACTTACAGTTGTTTCGTGTATTGTGTAATTTTAAACGGAGTTATTGTTTTACACTAATTGGCAGTTTGTATCATTTGATTCCTAAGGGATGTCATGTATACAAAAATAAAAAAAAGGTGACTAATTCTTAATTTGAAAAACATTTGTGTATATGCACTTTTCCAAGCAAATTAAGATGCTGTCAGCCATTCTTCACAAATACAAAGTCTTGTATCGATAGTTACGCGACAAATATAACATCATGCGTACAAAAATAATTGTTACGTGTTCGTAGGGTTTAAAGGAATATCTTGTGAGAACCGTTTCTGTCTCATTTTCAGCGGAAATCTTCGTTAAGTTGTCGAGATGCATAAAACAGTACCAACAAAGAACCGGTGTAATTAACGCAACAATTAAAACTGCTTAAATCAGGGAATATTTGGAATTAATATTACACGTCGTGTTCCAGGATTTTCCAGGTTTTATTGTCTCTATCATTTTTTATCCAGCCTTTTCCTGATATGAAGCACAGCTAATACTTTGTCATCCAGCTTTCATTACCGAGTGTGGGCTGCAGCTTTTTACTCCGAGTATTTTAATTTATCATTTACATTTCTCTCTTGCGTGGTTGTCATAATTCATTTGTTTCTGTTTGTCAAGTCTCGTACCGGGGTAATGCTGTCAGTGCACCACACGTGATGCACTGTAGGCTTTACTAAAGGCTGTTTGCAGCGTCCCCCACCTTTTAGCCTTTCACTCTGTTCCCATCTTGCTGTCCAACCACTCGAACTCACTCTTTTCACTGTCTCAAGCCCCGAATGGCTGAAAATGCTCTAGTGTTTGGCCTCATAGGCAAATTTTCGTAAATCAAATCTACTCGCTGTGATTCTGCGAGAATAGTACCATCCCACCCCGGCTTACCCCTTGCTTCGCCCATGAACATAAGCCTAGTACGTGCGAGCGACCAGAATTGTCTTGGTAAGGCAAGTGACCGGAGCTTGTTTCTCACTGACTAGACCTTTCTCTACGATCAGATTTTCTTTTTCTGTTTTCCTCACTGGTCAAATGAAAGTTCTCAAATTAACGCTGTGATAAGCTTTTTAAATATCTTTGGTTTGAGGTACAAACGTTTTCAGTACCCTCTCTGCATGAAGGGCCGAAGTACAAAAAAAATTGATAACCAAGGCGAAAGGTCACTGAAATAAAAAAAAAAAAAAAAATAAGCCGTATGGAGGAAAGCAAACCCCAAATCGTGACACAGAAGTGTGAAATGACCTCTGTCCCCCATGCCAGAGCACACAAGAATGAAACGTGCATGCACGCGAGATGAGTGAAGTACAAAAAATTGATAATCAAGGCGAAAGGTCACTGAAATAGAAAAAAAATAGCAGTATGGAGAAAGAAAACAAAATTGCCTTGAATACCTCTTCCCCAATGAGGCACAGATAAACGTCACGAGGAGAAAACTATTAAAGCTAATGAATTTCGTTCGGAAGAGATATTTTTCAAGTTGTGAGCCAAGGAATTAAACAATAACACAGCTGACTGCTCTCTGTCTGTTATGGAGTGGTTTATTGTTGCCGGCGTCTGAGTAAATAGACACGCTCTGGAGATGACGGGGTACCCCAATGCCCTTATTTAGCTCACACCCGGAGGATACTGGAAAGGAGAAAGGGAATTAAACAAGAGCTGGAAAAACAGGCGGGAAAAAAACTTTTAGTGGACAGAAACAAAAACAAACTAAATATATGCAAAGAAAGCGTTTTTCCTTCTCATACTTCTTCATGTTTACTTGCAGTATCGATAGACCTAGCTCTGAAAGGACGAGTGGTTAGAAGAACTGGGGGAAACAAAAGCAGCGAGAGAATTCCAGTTAACAGAGAGATAAACAAAAAAAACTTTTATATGAAAGGCTTTGTTCCTTGTCCTGCGTATTTACGTAGAGAATCGAGAGTTCTGGCAGCCTTGTTCCCTCCAACTTTGTGGAAACATTTCCCTGTAGAGTTGACGCAACTGCCTTCTTAAATGCACCCTTGGGGGATCCAACTCCCCCTTTTTAAGGGGATCATAAAGTAGGTTCTCCCGGATGGGATCGGGTATGATGGTCGCCAATGTACCCCTGTTTTGTAAACTGGAGGCTGCAAGTACTTCTCAAAAGGTCGTTCGGTAACTGCGGGTGATAGGAATATAAAGTAGCTAGGCAAATAAAATGAGAGTAGAGGCAGGAAAAAGGTGGGTGAGGGCGAAAACAAGGAAGGTGCGTAATCAGATAGACAGAAACAGATGAGGATGGAGAAAAAACAAAAGTGTAGGCAGAAATTAAAGTGAATAAAAAACAAATGGAAGTGTGGGTACATTTAAAATGAGTTGAAGCAAGGAATAAATCATTACTGAGCAGTGGGTAAAAACAAAACCAAGTTAGGAAGCAACAAAAACAACAGAAAAAAAGTGTAGGCAGAAATTAAAGTGAATAAAAAACAAATGGAAGTGTGGGTACATTTAAAATGAGTTGAAGCAAGGAATAAAACATTACTGTAGGCAGTGGGTAAACAAAAACAAAAACAAGTGAGGAAGCAAAAAAACACAGAAAAAGTGGAGCAGAGAATTCAGCTAGGGAGAGAATAATAAATGATTGAAGTAGAATCGCTAAAATAAAATAATAATAGTTACAGCCTGGCTCTCCACCACAGATTCCAATATTCAAATTCTCTTTCTTCGCCAAAGAAACATGGCTTGGCGGGGTTGATCGCATCAGTGAAATTAATCTGTAAAACCAAACTAGGCCGTAATGGAATGTTTACCTTAGCTCTCTAGCTACGTTCTACGTCAAAGGACATAATGTAAAAGCATTTAACTCGAATGTTGTTCTCCGTAGTTTCTCGTCAAGAGCAGTAACTCCTCCTTTTATCTCTCGTGAGATACAGAATAGCAGAGCATAAACAAACAGGGAAGGTGTTTGCCTTTCGAGAAATGTGAATTTTTCGATGCAAATTGACACGGCGCTCGGAGAGAGAACCTCTGTTACGTCTCTGTCGTGGACCCCGACGCCCATTCTCTTCCACCCCCCCCCCCCACCCCCCCCCCCCCCCCCCCCCCCCCCCCCCCCCCCCCCCCCCCCCCCCCCCCCCCCGGTCCCCCCTCGCCACCTCGCCTCACCTCACAACACACACAGCAATCCCCCCCCCCCCACCACACCTCACAACACAGCAAACGCCACCCCAACCCCAGTTCTCTCTTCCAGCGCCATCCCACCCTACCCTACACGAGAGAAAGAGTAGAAATACAGGCAAAATTATACATTATTTTTTAATTCACTGTTTAATGTTTTCCAAATGACAGATTTTAACATACTGACGTGCAGGTACAGTTAGAATATGAGCTTTGTAAAGTCAAACCATTTACCAGAACCTGCATTGCAGCAGAATCGTGCGATACTTTGCAACATTCAAAAGTCAGAATGTAAATCATAGATTTGTTCTCTCTCTCTCTCTCTCTCTCTCTCTCTCTCTCTCTCTCTTTCTTTTTTGAGGTGGAGGATGTCCCTGGACTTTTGATGTTACTGACAGCTGACAGAAAGGGCAAAACAAGAGGGCCAATATTCCCTCGCGGAAGGAAATGTACGATATCCTTTACATTCAGAAGCAAAGTCTTCCAAGTTTTTTTTATTCTTCTTCTTCTTCTTCTTCAACAACAAATTCCATTAACCTTAGAAACAAAGTTTGACTTTAGGTTTTAAAACAAGCTATTTTGTTCCCTATCTTTACTGATTTTATGAAAATGCCTAAAATTAAAAGACTTACTCATTTTTATACAAACAAAACTAATGTATGCAATTTTACATTTGCTTTGACAGCCAAGCCTTTGTATTGGCACTCGCCTTTTAATATTTAAAGAATTTCTAAACAGAAAAATCGTGTAAAATAAAGTTCCACTGGACAAATTTCTTCACCAGTCTTATGCCATGCATGTGACACGGTAAGTTTGGTATGTCCGGTCAAATACCATTTGTGAGAAGACACTGCTAGACTTGTATGAACATTTCTATCAGTTTAATGTTTGTATTCGTACATTTCATAAATATTTTATTCTGTTATTTTCTAATTGTTATAATGCTGTTAATCTGCTTGAGCTGTTTGGAAGAAGAAACTGGTAGACTTGTATGAACGTTTTTAAGTGGACTATTCATATTTGTATGAACATTTTAATGTAGTATACTATTCTTCCAGTTCAGAAAGACTTCATTCTATTCTCTCTTAATGATCATATTACTGTCAATCTGCCTGAGCTTCTGCGTGAGTGTGTACGCGCCATTTTTCTGTTTATCCGAAATACCAGCCATTAGTTGATCATTTACAGATTAGTAAACGCTACAATGCAATCTATACGGCTATTTATTTTAAATGGAAACTACATTTCTAATCATTATGAAACATAGCTCAGTCAGAAAAGACCTGGCGTCGACGTAATTCATTTCAGATCTGAAGAGGATGTTCTTTTCACACTAATCCTTGAAAACTGGATTATTCTATATGTTTATTAGCAAAACGTCCATTCCCTGTGTGTTTTGAACCGTAAATTTAGTTCAGTTTCGTGTTCGAATTGTCATTGATTTTAGTTTGGAAAAATAAGAGCATCGATTGTTTTTAATTTCATTAGTTATTGAAACTATTACTACAATTGCATTAACTTCTTATAACACTATTATTATTATTATTATTATTTGTTTTATTAAAAGTAATTGCTGCCTCAGCTGCATTAATTTTATACAGGTTCTTCTCTATTTTTCTAATTATTGCTTTCTCATTGTTGCTTAAACTGGTGAGCAACGCACCGAAGGTTGACATATCTCAATTAGGTAGAACGATTGGATTTATTGGTAAAAATTTCAGTTGGGGTAGTCAAATTTTTCGGGCATATCCCGTAGAGTTTATTACAGATAGAATTGATGTTAAATTCTATTTCTTTTCTATTCTTTCTATTCCTTTCCGGACGTTTCGTCTGAATAAACCTCAGACATCCTCTTGGGCGGAGGTGGGTGAAGGACTGAAGTGAGAAGTAAGCAGCTGGACTCACCTTCTCACTTCAGTCCTTCACCCCACCTCGGCCCAAGAGGATGTCTGAGGTTTATTCAGACGAAACGTCCGGAAAGGAATAGAAAAAGAATGAGAAAGAAATAGAATTTAACATCAATTCTATCTGTAATAAACTCTACGGGATATGCCCGAAAATTTGACTACCCCAACTGAAATTTTTACCAATAAAATCCAATCGTTCTACCTAATTGAGATATGTCAACCTTCGGTGCGTTGCTCACCAGTTTAAGCAACAATGAGAAAGCAATAATTAGAAAAATAGAGAAGAACCTGTATAAAATTAATGCAGCTGAGGCAGCAATTACTTTTAATAAAACATGTTTAAAAGAGGGTTTACCTCCAGCATATTATTATTATTATTATTATTATTATTATTATTATTATTATTATTATTATTATTATTATTATTATTACATTATTACCGAGACAGAAACATCAGTATAATTTTGCTGTGGAAATTTGTCAAATCCTCAACCACATATGAATAACAGCTCCCTGTGAATTTCATATCTCATTATTCTTATCATTATTATGCCAAGTGGAATTTTCTTTGAATGTATACTTTCAATAATGTATGGCAATCTACTTGAAATTAAGTCTTATTTGATTCCACGAACATAACATCTGTAATATTCATCATTTAATTCCTCTGAAGTAATAATACTCCCAGTCATCCTTCCCTGTCCGTTTATTAAGCAGCGAAGAACCTAACTTCAAAATAACTGGGCTCCAAAATAATTCACGTTTTTTTATTTTCTACATAACTGGTCAATACTTGGACGGGTGACCACCGGATGACCAGCGGCACGTAGGAATCTGATGGGGTTGGCAAAGCAGGCATAATGAGGTATGATCAGCCAGCGTGTAAAGCGAGGTAGTGATGAAATGGGTGAGTACTCCGTCAGGAGAATTTCTTTTAGAAACGATTTGATTTATTCAGTCACTAGAGACATCATTATTAAATTCATCATCTGCTTCATTCACTAAAATTAAGTCCGTTTTCATTATCATCATTGTTCATTGATTATTTGAGGATATCTCGTGTACGTACGTCTCCATCACCATAATCATCATCATCCTTGAGGAAAAATTCTTGCGCTCCTCCATTTATTATCCTTATCATTATTATCATCACCATCCTCATCATTAGCCTTGAGGAAATTTTTCTTTTTCCTTTTTGCATTTCCATCATCATTCGTCTTCCCCATTCCCAGCGTCGTCATCACACTCATTATCCCAATGGAAAATAACTTGCGCGTTTTCGTTGATTTCGTTTTAAAATGAAAAGCAGAGACAAAAAAAAGCAGAAAGAAAAAAAGGAATTAATTAAGTAATAGGATTGTGAGCTTCGGCGCTTAATAGGATTACAAGAGTAAGTGCATCAAATTGCCGCTTTCATAACACGGGCTGTAGAGTGAAATGTAACGGTTATTTCCACGGCAGTCCTGAAAATAAGTAGTGCCTAGCAACGGCAGATGTAATTTCCTGTATGGAGTTTATAATAATGTTATACTTAGAAATAATAATTACTTTTAAATTGGATAATAACTATTTTTTTAGCAATGTGTAAGGTATTTTGAATAATCTGGTAAGAAGTATGAGGTCCTAAGTAGCCTGCAGAGTAATTAAGGGTTTTAAATAATATTAGTACGAAGTAAAGTTTCTAGATGTTCTAGAAAGAATACCGGGTTTTATTATTCAGTTCTAGAAAGAATACCGGTTTCTTTTATTCAGTAAGAAGGGTTTCTGAATTATCACATAAGGAATCAGAGTTTCCACTAAATGCTCTACGATAATTTTTAACACTTGTAAGAAGTATTTATATAGCAAAAAGAAAAGACTTTTAAATGATTTGTTGGAGAGTAGCTGCATTACTCCCATAAAAAGTAATGACTTGTGACTACCCTGGGAAAGAAGGAGATTATTTTCCAAATAAAAAGTAGATCCTTCTTAGTATCTTGGCAACGAGTAAAGGTTGCTGACCTGCTAGAGTAAGGAGCAAGAATGGGGAAATTTCATTACTAGGAGATAGGAATACCTATACCTAGATACCCCAGCATGAGGAAGTTTCTCTTAAATTTTCAAGTACATGTTTAAGACTTTAAAAGACCTGCTACTGGCTGAGGGATGTCAAATGTCAAAATGAATTCAAAGGTTTCCAGATACTCAATAGTGGGTTCGAAAATCAAGTTTCTGATTCTTTTATAAATATTTTAGCAAGCATTGAGGGTTTCCTTGCTCTCTAGTAATGCGTTTTCCAAATTATGAAGTCTTTATAACTCCCCATTTTCTTTGCTTCACTTCAGAAAGGTTTCATTCAAAATAAAGTTTCTCTGATGAAATTATTCCTCTGACGGAAACCTACAGAGGTGAAGCTTCGATCACATGACGCTTCAGTAATCTCGACCTCCTCGTATACTCTAGACTCCCTTATGTTTTCTCATCCTCAGCCTCTAAGTATACCTTTGGCCTCATTTTTTTTACGTTCGACCTCATTGTACACATTGGACTTCGTTGTATACTCCTGAGCTCCTTAAATAATTGGAGCTTCATAATCCAGATATACTGGACGGTTGTCGCATACGCAAGAGTTAGCTCCTTGGATCATTCCTTGCCCTTCTCTTCCGGAATTCTAAACCTTTCTCAATACCCCGGTCCATTTTAACACCTTGCCATCACTTATGGGCCTCATTTGTGCAAGGACTTAGCTGAGATATTTCCGGCTTAATCTATACCAACCAATTAACTCGGATAAGTGACCGTACAAACGTACAACAAACACCAACACAGCTACACAGTTTGGTCACCTCGGTCAGAGAATTAAGCAGCGCTAGATCTGACCACTAAACTCTTGCCAGTACTTGTATTGATAATTGCCAGAGACTGCCAGCACATAAGCTATCGTGACAATCTGTGAAGACATGGAAACGGGGCTAGCTAGCAACCCACCCATAAAATCAGCGATTACTGGTGAGGGTCAGTGGATCGCAATAAAGGGCGAGAAGCCAACTGAGTGAACATGATATAGATCTGCTCAGATCAGACTTCAAGAGACAAAGCGGAGGTTCATAACTGTCAATAGGTTACCGTTACACAAATATTCATTATCATAATTATCAATCATTTGCATATAATAATCAAAAAATAAAAAACAGGAGATCTGTGATATGATTGTTCTCTAGGAACAATATTCGTTATTCTCTTTGGCGAAATTGTTTACTGACATTTTCTTCTTCGCTTCAAAATGTTCATTGTGAGGAATCACCTCATTACATTGTAAGCATCAGAGATGAATTATGCAGAATGCTGGAATTCGATGGCTTCCTGTTGATCCACTTTGTGTGCATCACTGACAGACAAAAGGACAGAGAGAGAGAGAGAGAGAGAGAGAGAGAGAATTATATTATGCCTCTGCTGATGCGCAAGCAGGGGTGTTTTTTCGCGTTTTTATTATTTACATGCGCTAGTTGATTTGTTTTTATTTATTTCTTTCATTATTCATTGCTGCATTCACATTGATTTTATGTTTTCATTATTTCTGCTATTCAAAATAATAATAATAATAATAATGATAATAATAATAATAATAATAATAATAATACTCCACTGGAGCCTGTGCAAGAAACACCAGCTACTGCAGTATAGTGGTACGAACACCAACCTGAGGGAGTGATAGAAAACGATCAGGCAAAGATCCTCTGGGACTATGGTATCAGAACGGATAGGGTGATACGTGCAAATAGACCAGACGTGACGTAAATTGACAAAATCAAGAAGAAAGTATCACTCATTGATGTCGCAATACCATGGGACACCAGAGTTGAAGAGAAAGAGAGGGAAAAATGGATAAGTATCAAGACCTGAAAATAGAAATAAGAAAAGGTTTGGGATATGCCAGTGGAAATTGTACCCATAATCTATAGGAGCACTAGGCACGATCCAAGATCCCTGAAAAGGAATCTAGAAAAACTAGAGGCTGAAGTAGCTCCAGGACTCATGCAGAAGAGTGTGACCCTAGAAACGCGGCGCACATAGTAAGAAAAAGTGATGGACTCCTAAGGAGGCAGGAGGCAACCCGGAACCCCACGCTATAAATACCACCCAGTCGAATTAGAGGACTGTGATAGAGCAAAAAAGAAAAAAAAAAAAAAAATAATAATAATATAATAATATAATAATAATAATAATAATAATAGTAATAGTAATCTGCATTCATAACAGAATCATTTCTAATTCTAAATAATAATAATAATAATAATAATAATAATAATAATAATAATAATAATAATAATAATTTGCATTTCTATCCTATATAATCCTCTCTAATTCCAACCAGAAACGAAATCCTTTTCTTTGTAGGCACGAGACAAAAGATGTACATTTAATCCTCTAAAAATAGAGCAGCTTATATATCTTCATCTTCTTAAAGGATAATACCGTGAATTTTTGGTTACAGCTTTCGACATACTTAAATCATATTTCTGTTATAACCATTTAGATAAATTAATATTATACAGAATATGTTTACAAAATTAGTTGACGCGTATAGATAAGAGGAATTATCAATGGGGATCAGATGCAAGTGGGAATAAACGATATTTAATATTAATATCACCAATAATAATGATAATGGGAAAGACATTGTTGAGCAATGAAATTATAAAACAGTAATAACAAAAATGATGATAGAGATCGGAAAAATTGTGGTATCACGAAGAAGAAAAAGAGAGAAGATGGCAACCAATAGCAATGTTGTAGAAGAAGACGAAGAAGAAGGAAGTAAGGAAAAGAAAGAAAGAAATAAAGAAAGAAGGAATAGTAATGTTTAATGATCAACACGAAGATGAAAAAGAACGAATAATAATAATAATAATATGGAAAAAAGAAGAAGAAGAAGAAGAAGAAGAAGAAAGAAGAAGAAGAAGAATAAAAACCCGCACTTAAATATATTAGGTCGCGGTCTAAAAAAAAAAAAAAAAAAAAAAAAAAAAAAAAAAAAAAAAAAAAAAAAAAAAAAAAACGAGCGCTGAGTACATCAGCGGAATACCTCATCCAGCCGTATTGGACGACCAAGTGGATGCTTCGTACTATGTGCCATCCTTCCATATTGGATGAGGATTGTAATAACTTCTTCCTTCGTCCTCTCTGCGATGGCGCAAGATAGGGAGAAATTTCTGATGACGTCACACCTCCTGCTCGCAAAATCGGCGTGTCCCGATGCGCGATACTAATCTGGAAAGAGATGATATCGAGGAAAATATATTTTTGTATCTCATCTCCCCCTCTCGTTTCGGTCAAGGGGGTCTCGCTGTCCCAGTAAAGCAGAGGCCTAAGAGTGCCGCTGTGTTTTTGTAATATACTTATGTAATTATGTATTTGTGTTATCCATTTTACTGGAATACTATTCTCCGGTGGGACTCTGCTTCTGCCGAGGGGAAATTTTTATCTCGTTTTGAAGAAGTGTGGCCTCGCGCTGTTACGTTTCTGTTTCCTAATAGGGACAGTTATGACTTTGGACCATCGACGGATGGTCTCTTGTTTGTCACTTTTTGATTGGTTGTATTTAAGGATTGGGTCATATTCTCAAATGATCCAATCCTTAATCCCTTTTACCTGCCAAGAGCAACCAGATTGGCTGAACAGAAGCACCAAAATGCAGTAAATGTGGACCTTTATTCCTCACACCTTTAAACTGCGGAGCAGCCTCCCAGAGGATGTCGTGCAATTGGAACTTCAGAAATTCAAGCGAAGAAGAAATGCATTACTAGCCCTATACTATTCTCCTTGTATCTTAATACATATTTATCTATTTATTAATTTATTAATTTATTTTTTCTATTTTAATAAGTGGGATCTCTTCTATATGTATTTCCCTTTACCTCCTCTTACTTCTTCCTAATGACCGCCATATTCTTTGGAAGCTTGAATTTCAAATCGGTGGCCCCTATGGGCTTGTTCCAATATATGATTGTGTGTGTATATATTTATATATGTGTGCATCCTACTTGCCTTTTCTCCGGATAGCGGTTGGATGTTAGCTTTCCGATTGTCAGCAAGGATTTTTGGAATAACGCTGCAAGCCTTTTCCACCATGACTGCAACCCATCACGATCAACTAACAATGAGATATGCAATGCACTGCTCAGACCAACAGGAACAAAATACTCTTCAAAGTGGAAATGGGATATTTTTTCATGTATATTACAGCCTCGTAAGTTTATTTTCTTCCAGGAATTTTACACAATCTTAACCATTACACTTTCTAAGTCTGGACATTTTTGTTATCTTTATGGTGCGATACAATCCACACTGTCACTCCATTAATTGAAGATGAACCTGCTTCACGGTCTTTTTATCCTCAAAATTTAAAACTGAAGTTAATATGTTAATTAACTCACACTTACACCTCATGAAATATTACTTGTTTCTAAGAAGGAAAAAAAGTAAATTCTCGCCCTCTTTCTTTCGCCGTTTAGTAGCTGAACTTTTTCATTATTTTCTACACGTTTTGCATTCTCTCTCTCTCTCTCTCTCTCTCTCTCTCTCTCTCTCTCTCTCTCTCTCTCTCTCTCTCTCAAGTCTGTTGCATAATTATGATTTTTGACACACGCATGTGCCATTTTTCCAGTAAATTTCAGTGATCACATTGAAAATTAAACAATATACAATCCTTAATATGTAATCGTAGTAACCACAATGCCTCCTTACATGCTTAAAATGTTTCAGGACTTAAAAACCTCTATTTAGAATGTGAACGTAACCTTGAGTTTGTTTTCTGATTCTTCCCGTGTGACTAAAACTATGGCGCAGTTCAAACCAGTCCCTTCAAGGAGTGATCCTATGGACTGTTCTTAGCAATGACAAAACCTCCTCTTCAAAAGAGGTACGTTAAATGACTCAGACAAACGATATCACTAGGAACCATTTTTCGAAATATGTGAATATCCTTGTTCGATTTTCATAGCTCCTATGGACGACACAAGGTAAAATTATATCGACTGATATCAGTGAGCCGAAGAGAATAGGTCCAAATAAATGCTTGCGTCTTGGGTGCACCGTTTGTCTTTGGTTCTCAACTTGAAGTAGAGCTAAAACAACTTGGTTTACAATTCTATTGCATGAACGTAGCTTCACAAAGTCGATTCCGTTTTCTCAGGTACTGGAGGCTTATAAATGTCATATGCAAATGCTTGAAAGATATTGAGAAGTCTATTTTATGTTCCTTGTGAAATGTAATTTGAGAGAAATATCCATAACGTCACCCTTATTCGGTCCACTTTTACCGTCAAGTATGCAGTAGCTATTCGGCAGCTTTTAGTAACGACTCTGGCCCACACTTGGCACACAGCATTACGCTATACCGCTGTAATGCAGTATTAAATGCCTGCCTAGATAACTTTCGCGTGAAGTGTTTGTTACTTACTATAGATCTACGCTTGAACCACAGATTTTATTAACTACTGCATGCCAATATTAAGTAGAAGTTGAAGGTCAGTATATAGTAGCCAGTGCAAGTCAAGAATTGTTGGAACCTGTTCTTTTCGTCTTGCTGCAGCGCTATCAGTTCATATCATTTCCCCCCGTGTGCTATCCATAAGGCTTTGGGAGATCCAACAACGATATACGCAAATTTTGCACAATTATTCCAAATAACGTCATCTTCATCGTTTAACCTGCCTCTTTTAAAGAGACCGTTTGTTCATTACTAAGAGGAGTCCATTAGAGCGTTTGTCTTGCAGGGACAAGGCCGAACTGCCTCTCAAGTTTTTTCTTAGCATTTTTCTCTCTCTCTCTCTCTCTCTCTCTCTCTGTCTCTCTCTCTCTCTCTCTCTCTCTCTCTCTCTCTCTCTCTCTCTCTCAAGTCTGTTGCATAATTATGATTATTGACACACGCATGTGCCATTTTTCCAATAACTTTGCAGAGTTGATCTTCGTCTGCAGTACAACAGAGGAACAAACGCTACAGTTTTCTTCATTTACTTTATAATAAAGCAAGAAAGCAAACTATCGTTGTTTCAACTTCCGCTGAGTAACAGATCATTAAAATCATGAAAAAATAAATTTAAACAAATCTTGAAAAGAAGTATTCCCGTCTCAGGTAAAGATCGTCTAAAAGCTAGAATGAAGCCATTCAAAATTCAGGAGGCCGACGTCCCTCTCAAAGAAAGCAGTCCACCGCCATCTTAATGTAACGCAAACACTCAATGTATAATTCTGTCTTCACATGATGACAATAACAAAAAGTGGGGGAAAGGGTAGGGGAGGGTAAGGGAGGTGAGGCTTGTACTCTCTCTCTCTCTCTCTCTCTCTCTCTCTCTCTCTCTCTCGTGTTATGAAGAGTGGGATTGTGGGGCTGGTGGAGGGAGGGTAGGGCAGAGAAGGAAAATAAATTTTTCAGAAAAAAGATAGGCTTGCTGTTGGACGCTTTGCTGAAGTGGTAGACAAACAGAGTCTGGGAGAAAGAGAGAGAGAGAGAGAGAGAGAATTAACAAAAAAAAAATCTTCGTACTGAAAAGAATTGAATTCGGATTACGAGCAACAACAGAGCATGTGATCTCGGAAGGTGAAAACAAAAAAAATGACATCTATTCTACGCCTGCTGGGAAATACACGGTGTCTGTTTTATTTATCTCTCTCTCTCTCTCTCTCTCTCTCTCTCTCTCTCTCTCTCTCTCTCATAAGGGTCGAGCTCCGGATGTTCGTGTAAACTCGAGCGTTGTTTGCCATATCAGCTTTGTCTAAACAGACAAATTCGGATACTGCCGTTGTAAAGAGTGTCTCCCTTTTTCCTTATTTATTCCTTTATCATTTGCTTAAGTAAGTAGTAGTACTTATTGTTCGTCCTGAGTCAGTCTAACGTCATTTAATTGTTCAGTAATATGCAATGCTTTAATGATATGGATTTATTTGCTAGTTACTTATACTTGTTTCTGGAATTAATTCTCAATGACTAAGACTTGATGAAGGAAGGTGACCCCGATTAAGGAAACATTCATATAACTCGACGCCGTCTATGTTAGTTCGATTGAGTCCGATGGTCTACGCCAGCACCTGCAGCCCCGCCCTCCCGCTATATCCGTGCTTGGATAAATCCTGATTAATCCAAACCAAAAACCTACCTCGACGTCATATAAGAAATCAAGCCAGAGATATCGCTTTACATCTCATAAGACCTTTGCTTCCCACGTCCTCACGTCCACAGCAGAAAGGTTGTTGTCCTCTGTAATGTATACAACATACGAGATTATTTCCTTTCCCTCAAGACGGCGATCGAAAGAAGAAGTATTCTTTGAAGGATGGAGAACGTCAAACTCCATAGACGCAATTGATTGATTTCTGCAGAGATACAAGGCGGGGGGAGCGGGGGTGACCGGTGGTGACAAATCCCAAAGCAGAGACAACGTAGGGTTAAAAACCCGGCTCGTATTTATAATCAAATAATTTCATCTCTGGGGACGAAGAGGGAATAGGGCCGGTTATAAGGAAGTAAAGAAGCACATACGTCTGAATACATTTGCTTTGTGTACGTGTCTGAGTTGGCGGAACAGGCCAACATTTTGCAGTATAATACTAAAGGAAAATACGTGTGTGCGTGCGTATATATACATATATATATATATATATATAATATATATATATATATATATATATATATATATATATATATATATATATATATATAATATATAAGAAAGTCTCAGGGGGTAATGTTCGCTAGCTCCATGCCCTTTTCTTGACCCCAACAGAAGTTGCTATCCAAATATATTACAGCTGGATGATTGTTTGTATGGTGTTTTTACGTTGCATGGAACCAATGGTTATTCAGCAACGGGACCAACGCTTTACGTGACTTCCGAACCACGTCGAGAGTGAAAGTTCTATCACCAGAAATACACATCTCTCAATCCTCAATGGAATGGCCGAGAATCGAACCCGCGGACCACCGAGGAGAGAAGCACCAAACCAACCAACGCCACTGAGGCTGGATGGATTGGCGGGTAGCAGGCGAGAAGCCATCTACTGACTTACCAAAACTGCTGCTCGACTTCCCTGGGTTTTCACTTTGGAATGCAAAGACAATACACGAAAGATGGGAAGCTCAAGCCACAGCCGCATCGGCCGCATACAATTTAGTACCTGGCATGAAATGAAGATGGCGGTAGCATTGCACCTGCCTACATCGTCTGTTTGTTTACAAAGACAATCCATCGTCTGTTTGTTTACTTTTTCACAAAGCGGGGCATTCATTTTCAATCATGAGTGGGCGTAGCCATCATCACCCGTGTGTGGTTTGCAATAGGACGAAAAATGATTTTCCTCATCTGATTTTTCATGCTTTTCCTCAGAATAAAGAAAGGTAATAAAATCATTACATCTGTTACAAAGTACATGATGACTTTTAGAGAAAATGAAGAAATAAAATAGACCAAACAAATTGAATGTCGGTGCAGTGTTATTCCGAAATAAATATTGGAAAATATTTACAATACGGTGGACGCCTCTTAGCGGAAAGAAAATATATTTATATGTGATTTTCGACTAGAAAAAAATATAAAAAATATTCTTGCCATTTGAAACCCCAACAACCAACCAACACCTTCCTGGTAGTGTACATCAGTAGCCTAATCATGTCAACATAAACCTAACCATATCAGCAGTACCATAACCATGCCAACAGTTACCTAAACTAGTTCAACAGTAACTTTTGCAATGGAAAATGAAGCTATCTAGCAAAACATATCAAAAATCAACTAGAAAACTATATTTTTCTTGTCATTTACAGGCGTCAATTGTATTTCAAATAAATACCTTAAAGTTATATTTGCATATCTTGAAAATCTCTAGAAATATGAAATAAACATACCAATTCCTATCACTGTCATACAATTCGTGAATATTGGGTCTCCATGCCTTTTCCAGATAGGCTACTCACAGCAACTTTGATATACTGTATATATACTGGAGTTATGTTATATTTCTCAGCAGGTTACCCTGGGTTTTGTAGTTATAAATGTTTACCTTAATTTTTCATTAATAAGCAACTATTTAGCAAACCAAAGTTGTTTCATCAGGAAGGATGGATCTTGTGGGGCATTCATATAGGAGAGCATAAGTAGGTTAGTTAAGTTAGAGTGTTTTACTTTAATTTCAAGTTCACTAACCTTTTAATCTATGATTGAATTTTCCTATATGTATGGATAAAAGCATTCAAAAAAAAAAATCACATGCAAACCAGCATATCTGCTCCCACTAGATCCATTCTTACCGTTTCATCTATTTTTCTGCATTTTTTAAATGAAATCTTGTAATTGGTACCAACACCCCACATAGTATTCCAAAGTAAATTTACCATTTGGCAGCAAATGTACGCAGTAATACAGTAGTAATAGATTGCAAACAATTGTGAAAACCTATGATATTTGCTTGTACTGTACATGATGCAAAAAGAAACATGGTTCAAGTCAATTAGAATAATTGTTTCAAATATTTTTTTAGGAATGTGCATGCTTCTTGCAGAAATGGCATTTTACTAGAAAATACCAGGCAGAAGTGTTGGTTACATTACCTTCATAAAAGGGTGCCAATTCAATATGCATTTTTGAGAACTCCCACAATTGGGCTATGAGATTTTAATAAATTGTTATAAATAGGTTCTGACTTGATCAAGAGCTTCATAAATAATCATAAAATATAATAAACTGTATTCATTCCTCTAGGTTCTTAGATTTGTCTGACACATATGTATTGTTTTATGTACAGTATACAATCATAAGCACAAGCCTAAAAAAAGGAAAATAATTACTGTATACTATATTGGTGAAATAATAAGATAATATGAGAATAAGTTTGTTTCATTCTAACTACCCTCTCAATTTTAGATAAAGATACTTAGCAATTAATGTTACATTAACTGAAGGATTTTATTTAATGATTCAGAAATGCCTAATATATAAGTCATAAGCTATGATAGAGCCCTATAATCATGTTAACAAGCAATATTGATCGATTTAGTATTCAATAATTTATAAAGAGAAGTTTATTGCAGCATAAGAATAAATTTTAACATTAAAAAAGCTGCGCTACGCCACAGCCGAGTTTTAGTTGAGGGCATGATCAATAGATGGCGCGCATTCTGACGGGTTGGATGATGTTTTTTTTAATGGTATTAATAGTCAGTTTCCCATCTTTCGTGTATTGTCTTTGCTTTTGGATGTCTGCAATTTCAAAATGTGGGCGATGGACCCTCTACACACACACACACACACACAAAACTAATGAAGCCAATAGTTCACTGTACTTTCCTAAAGCTATACGGACTCGATTTCAACTATCTAACTCTTTGGGAGAAAATGAACATTTATAAAAGGATTTGTTGCCATGTTTTAAAAATACTCAAGACGACTTATTCATTAGTATAATCATTGAGTTTCCAGGATTTTATACTTGGAAGGAACGTTCATTGGTGTATGCAATGAACGTGGTCTACCCCAAAAAGAATGCAATGAATGTGGTCTACCCCTCAAAAAGAAGTGTCGATCTCATAGCAAAGAAATGAGAAAGCGAAATGGAGCAATCAGGGAACAGCTGTTTGTTTCTCTTTTCGAAATACACAGTCTTTTCCGTAAGGATGTTGCAAAGGTTATCGTATCTGGAGATCAGCCAATAATTCACATAATCATCCAACACAGTCTGACATCCATCCTCTCCCATCTCAAATCGACTGTGTTTTACTCTTTACTAGGCATTTCTCAGCATCCAGTTGAAGGAAAGAAGGATCAGCTTCTTTTTGTACTAGGTGTACCTAAATATCTATTATGACGGAACGCAAGTAAACTAGAAAGGGATTCTCTTCTTTGTTGGCACATTAAGGTAAAAAAAACTTGCCCTATCGGAATCCTTTGTGTAAATAACCCGCTTAATGTTAGTGTTCAGAGTTTAGGTTGTTAGCTAATTACCACTAACTTTTCTATCGGTCCATCATTCAAAACACCTGTAACGAGTGAAGGTTGGTTTGTCTGTCCGACGAGTTGGTTGGAGAAGTTGCAGCTTAGGTTTAACCACTTTACCACCGCGAGTCACAGGGTAGTGTGTACCGTATGGGAGATTAGAAAGCTCAGCTGACAGAGTTCTCCAGTTTTCTACGAGTTTATTGCAATTTGCAAATTACGCGTGCGTTTGTTGATGTCTTCGTTAGTTCAGGAATACAGTCTCTGATCTCGGTGACAATGTAAGTATTTTTGGCCAAAATTTTGCTTCCGGGTAATCCCCAGTTAACCTGAGTTTCCATTGTAGTAAATATGATTTAACCGGAGATGCATAGTATATGTGTTTACAAAAGAAATAGAGTGCTCAGGATACGTCTGCTCTGGTCCTGTCTCTTTGATATTTAATCTGAGCTTTGGTAGGATCCCCGATTTGGTTCCTGTTTTGGCCTACTGAACGTGAAAGTGCCGGAGAGCAAAATGACACAGGGGAACTTTTTATTAGAATTCCCATATAAGGACATATCCCAGATGGTTACCAGTGGTTAGTATGAATTGAGGGATTAAGCCAGTAAGTTCGTAATAAGGAAAAAAAATTCAAATTGTTAATTGTAGACATTGTGACACAAGGAGTCATGCAGTTTATGGTCTGGGTCAGGATTAAGTTAATGAGGCCACTATGCCCACGTTCGGAATGCCTAATAAAAACTGACCAATCTATTTTCAAGGGTATCATTAAAAACGGAACCGTACAAATATTTGAAGACTAGAGAACAACCAGCCACTCAGGTTGAAATACAATTCGAATAACCAGCAGATTACTATTTTATTATCCCGGTTTTTAACGGCATCAATAACCTCGTCGTTGCGACGCCAGTAAGAACTAACAAATCAATCAATCTCGGTTATTAAAATTGGTGGTTAATTTTGAAGTTTTTCAAGTTTTCTTTGTTTATTGATCCCGATGCAAAGTTTTGATAAGAATCTTTCCTTCTGTATAAAGTCCACCCCATCTTACCCCAGCAGTAGGCTATGGGAAGAACTATTACTCGAGTTCGATGACTGGGAAACTTCGCACCCTTTAAGTCATTGGTTTTTTGGGCGACGTCTCTCTTCGACCTGATCAATGATGAAATCTACGTGAAGGTAGTACCTTGTTAAAATGTGTGTATGGCACCTAGGGAAGGGTGGAACGTTCATGCCTTAGAGGAGTTGAAGAGGCCTAGTTAAGGATGTTGTGTGCTATATATTCCGATATCAGATTTCCCTTCTCTTGATGTTCTTGATAAGTACCGAGACGAGGCGCTAATCAAATGTTAGAGATTATTGGGGCCTGCGTCGATCATATTTTATTACATATTTAACGCTATTAATACATTATGGGTAATTCTAGCTAATGACTCCGCGTCTGCGTTTACCTTGGAAATTTATTTTTCCCACAGTTTTAGTGCTTTTGATGAAGAAGCAGTATTAACTTTTTGGGGATCAACTGTTATTTACTTCCTATCACTACCCAACAATGAAGGGGGACTAAGGGAATTCGGGGTTTTGAGTGGAGGCATAAAGAAAGAGGCCATGTTTGTGTTCTGGCAGAGGGTGAAGGATAAGCAACAGTGTTGCCGTTGTATCCGCATAGTTTCCGCAAACGCTTAGTTAAGTTTTTCAAGAGATGCTTGTTTACCTTTGGCCTTCTATACGAAAACAAAGAAAACGAAATTCTCACCTTACTCGGTAAACTAAATTATTTCATTTTTTTATTGTAAACAATGTTTCATCCGAGTCTGTGACTGATATGTGTAATATCTGAATCGATGTGTTCGTCACTATTTGACCATATAATTATGCACTGTTCCTCGGCATCATTATTAACATTTAGAGGCTGTGTGTCACATATTATAACACTATTTTCTGCATTGATGTGTTCATCACTATCTGACGATATGATCATGCACTGTTCCTCGTCATCATTCTTAACATTTTGAGGCTGCGTGTCACATAATATAACGCTATTGTCTTGCTCATTTTCACTGTTTTTTATCATCAGCTTCGTCTGGAGATGAATAATCTTCAGGAAAAAAGACTTTTAATATGTAATCATGTGAATCATATGATTCCACTAATTCATTGTCGTCCTGAGTTTCACAAATTTCAACTTCAGTTTCTTCTTTGGAAAATAGCAGTTTTCTGGGGGAAAAATCGATATATAATCACGCGATTTGCGGCCACTCATGTTTTTTTTCATTTATAGGACATCTACTGTATATGGTCACTATAAAGTATCGAACGGGATAAAACAATGAACTCATATGTATGATAATGGATTGGCGATTTGGGAAGATAGAATACTTAGTCCGCATACTTATGGTTGCCACTTGATCTTTACGAGTTTTTCAGAGATGGGGGTATATATAATATTAGAAGTTTTCATTCTATGAAACGTGAGCTTCAAAGATATATTTTTTGAAACTCTGGACATTACCTTTGTACATAGCAAATTAATTAAAAGCGAGAATTCTGGCCACTGAAAATCCTTCATTGAAAAACACTTGAAGTATCGCACTTGTTTAGCGTACTACCTACTCGTGATAAAAACTGTATGTCCATAGGAGATTGTAGAGGTAATTGATCGCTTGTTTACTGCACCTACTCGTAGGATATGATGATCATGAACTTCGCACATAGGGATTTAAACTAATTATATCAATTTCGTTATACTTAAGGTACATTACTAATATATATATATATATATATATATATATATATATATATATATATATATATATAGTGTGTATGTATGTATGTATATATACGTATATACATTCATACATACATACATATACATTCATACATATATATATATTTATATACATATTTATATACATTATATTTACATATTTGATATACATGCACTGTATATATATATACATTCACATAAAATCTACATACATACATCACTACATACATACATACATATACATACATACATACATACATACTAACATACATACCTACATACATATGGACATACTACAATACATACATATACTACATCTATATATATATATATATATATATATATATATAGATATATGTATATATATTATATGTATATATATATATATATAGTATATAATATATATATATATATATATATATAGAGAAGTATTATTTTTTTCTTTCTTATTTGTCCCAGATATATTTTACAGATAAGTTTTTTGTAATAAGCAATACACAAGCAGTTATGTATCAGTACATAACTCATTAAATCATATAGGGAATAATTTTATAATATAATTAACAGATTTATGTACATTAATAATATACTTACCGTCATTATTCTGATAAGAGTCTTATCTTTTATATTGTATTTGAATGAGAAATTTAAAAGTAAAAAAATATTGCAATTTGTATATGATAAATTCACATGAATGCGCCATGAAGAAATTGCTGCTGAAAATGCAGATGTGGAATCCGCATCGGCATACAAACTTGGATAGCTGACGAAAATTCTGCACTTCGGTAACACTGATACCGAGGTGGAGGATCTTGTTTTGTTTCCACTTCCCGGGTGACGTCACGCCGTGCCTTTAGCACGTCATCCATTCATTAAAAAAGACATGACTGATGTCCCATCAGACGTGAATGCATTATAGTTTGGAGGGGACGTAATAAATATGTATCATTTACTTAAAATAAATCCAAAGTGCTTAGAAATCTTCGCATTATTAGGAAATGCAATTCGCACGGAACAGCAGACATACCGTCCCTTTAGCACTGTCATCCATTGAAGACATGACTAAAGCACGTCAGATGTGAATGCGTTATATAGTTTGGAGGGACGTAATAAACATGTATCACTTCGTAAAATAAATCCAAAGTGCGTAGAGCAATTCGTATTATTTGGAAATGCAATTCGCACGGACTACTAGAAATTTTGAAAAAATGTCCTGTATACAGAATTTTTTTAGCTTATGGTTTACTTATACGTATAAAAAAAAATGGTCAGTTCAGTATCAGTTAGCGTTCGTAGGGGATATGACGAATTTGTTTTATTTATTGGCTAATGAAAGGTCCATCAAGTGTACTTATTTTTTGGAAAAAGCGCTTATATAATTGCCCATACCATAGATAACAGAGAGAGATCTATGGTTCATACCATCACGCCCGGCTCTTTATCCCAAAATAAAAGGACGGTGGAGGCGGGGGCTGGGGAGTTTGGGGGGGGGGGGGGGGGGGATGGAATTGGGGAATATATTCTAAGTCATCCAGAATCATATAAATGTATAATTATTTACTCCCTTCAAGGATCATAAGTTTTTTCTTAATTCTGAAAAGTACCCAGGCGACCTTGGCCACTTAGTGCAAGCAATGAATCTTTGTATTGTGATGTAACTGTTGTATTTATTTATTCCATTATAGTAGTTAGAGAATGAAACCGTTTATCCTCAGGTGAAGCACAATCTGCGAGTATATATAAAAGAGCCACGAAACAAAAAAGATTAAAATTCTCTCTCTCTCTCTCTCTCTCTCCTTCTCCTCTCTCCTCAGTCTCTCTCTCTCTCTCTCTCTCTCAATATCTGAATACTTTTGCAAGGACAGATGTGGTCCGAAAGGTAAGCACAAGACCAACTTCGCATTTTATCTTAGTGATTCGTATTCAAGAAGAATGTTCTGTAGTGAGGCTCCACATCTCAAAATATAGCTACATCGTTACGTGAACGTTCATGTATACTACTGCGAGACAGAATAGAATGGGAAATAAAACTGAAATTGTTGTCTAAACCGGGAAGAGAGGTTGACCATGACTACGTCCATTTAGTAAGCCGTGCTTTACCCGTTACTTGTGTTTTCATTTATATTACTTTCGTAAACTCTGTAATATCGTCTGATATCGACTCAAATACTTTTATTTAATATTATCCTTGGGTGTCATTATCGAAGGCAGTAGGGTAAAAGCTGCATGGGGGAAGTGGAGAAAGATAGCTAGAGTTGTATGTGATAAGAAAATGCCAATCAAGCTAAAAGTCAAGATATATAACACTTTAATAAGACCAGTGTTAATGTATGGAGAAGACACATGGGCTCTAAGAAGAAAAGAGGAAGTAAAGATTCAGAGAACAGAGGCCCGCCACGTGTCCTGGGACACGTGGTGGGCCTTGCCCTCGCGTCCCGGGACAAGTTGCGGGCCTCGCCCGCCCGCCCGCCTGCCCGCCCCGGGACACGTGGCGGGCCTCGCCTGTGTCGCCACGGGACATGTGGCGGGCCTCGCCCGCCCATCCATGACACGTGGCGGGCCTCGCCCGCCTGTCCCAGGACACATGGCGGCCGCCACCTGCCCGTCCCAGGACAAGTGGCGCCCGCCCATCCCGGGATGCGTGGCAGGCCCCGCCCACCCGTCCCGGGACGCGTGGTGAGCCCCATCCACCCGTCCCAGGACATGTGGCGGGCACCACCCGCCCATCCCGGGACGCGTGGCGGGCCTCACCCGGGATGGGCGGGCAAGGCCCGCCACGTGTCCTGGGACACCCGCCACTTGTCCCAGGACGTATGGCGAGCCCCACCCTTACCCTTCCCGGGGCCCCGGGACGCGTGGCGCGCCTCGCCCCGCCTACTGTCCCCATTATGGACACACCTTTGCTTAGTCTTAGAACCATAATATGCCACTGACTCCTTCCAATTCTCCTCCTGGGGCTTCTCTGAATCCTTTCAGTTCTCCTGAGGCTTCTCTGAATCTTTCCAGTTTCTCCTGGGGCGTCTCTGAATCCTTTCAGTTCTCCTGGGGCTTTCTCTGAATCCTTTCACAGTTCTCCTGGGGCTTCTCTGAATCCCTATGCTGCTTCTCCTGGCATTCCACCAATCCTGTCATTTTCCTCACGCTTTCTTCAATCCTCCCGCCCATCTTCCTTTCCCTTTGGCAGGAATCAATAAAACTATAAGAAAACATTTTAGCATATTCATTTCCCTGCAACTTCAACTT
>NC_061087.1:81976244-81999686 GCF_015104395.2 Macrobrachium nipponense
TTGCTGAGAAAGCAAATACTTAAACCTTTTCTTCCTTTCTGTAGTTGCCTTGGAATTGATATTAAGCATTAACACTAAGGAGGAACGAAAGGTCATTCAAATTCTAGTTTTCGTGCCATTTTGGTGGAAACTGGCCTTGATCAATGTATTCTTCACCGCTTATCCTATAACATTCCTAATAAAGTTCCAACCTTCTTTGTCATTTCCTAGCTTTTAGATGATTATTGACAACGTGGCAAAAAACACTAACTTGAGCAACCATTAACATTTCTTTAAAGGCATAGTTGCAAACTGAGTTTGAAACAATCCTTAATTCCAGGTACAAATAATAAAAACAATATGTCCAGAAGGTCATTCTTCAGGAAAGGAGTAAACACCAGCTTCGTACTATACTGGGGAGTAGAATAAGTTTCCTTCTAAGTTCTAAACCTGAGGCTTTATGGAGATTCATTAAGACTGAAAGTACTTTAAAATCCGTCTGACCCACTCTTACTTAGTGGAAGGTCTAGGTTTCAGTATCTCGTTAACTGGGTAAAATTATAACTGTCCCAAAATAATTAATTTTATGTGCACCATCCCATGTCATTGGGTGCGGACCTAATCAAATCGAGCCTTTCTTAAACTAATAAGTATCTGTGTTCAGAAATAACCATCAGGCACAACAGAAGGCAAATCGGGGAACCACCCATGGAACCAATTGTGAACATCCAAAAATAAACATACATACTTCAATTACCAGGTATCAAGTAAGGCCAGCAAGACTATTACATTGTTATCCATTCAAAATTGCTAGGGAGGAACCTGGACACTTGGGCTTAGTCATGCCCATCCTTAAACAGGTACCTGTACCAACTTTGCTGTTAAACCTATTTCACAATTTGGTTCGTGACAAATCAATACACACCTTTAGAAAGGGGTTACATGGACATGCAGAAAAGTTGTGTGACTCCTGACCTTACAAATAAGCACAAGAATAACTGATTGTGGCTTTAATTCTTACTAAACTTCTTTAATTTGCGTAGACAAAATCTAGTTAATTTGCTTTTCTTCAGATCTTGCCAACCATTCTCTTATAGTTTCTTGTTCGGCAATTAACTATTTACATATAGGGCGGTGGTTGGGAATTGCAATTATTAACAGGGAAAAAAATTGTTTGTTGGGTGGGTAACACCTCCACTTTATGGTAGGCTAAACATGGTACTCAATGATTCCACAAATTCAATAAATCCCTCTAAAGATATCCCATCATCCAGGAAAATCCTCGAGTCCTTTTTTTTGGGAGGATGTACTGCCTAAGGTCCTCTATACAAACTTCTTTTTTTTAACAAGACTATCAGCTTTAGGTAAGGGAAATCCTTTAGTGAAAATTTCATTTCAAAAAAGCAGACAATTTGCATTTGTCATTTCTGTTAAACAAATGCTTCTAGGGGGCTCATCTGTACTGCAACGTTCAATCTCAAAATTTCCTGCCAAGCCTGCAGAATATCAGCTAAAACAATTGCAAAGTTGGGTGAATTCAGTATGTCCTGAAACACTGACTCCAAGATATGGTTTATTTCTTCCCTTTTGACCACGTTTCAAGCAAGGTTAATAGTGTGGCTATTTCTTGTTCCACTCTGCTAAGTGCTACCTTGGATTCTGTCCAGCCATCTGAAGAAACCACAGGAACTCTACTTGGCTAAAAAATCTGGCAAGGAGATGTACTGCCAAGTCCTCTATACAAACTTTTTCAGGCAAACGACTGTCAGCTTTTAGTGTGGCAGTAAAGAAACACAGGAACTTGGTTTTTTTTCTACTTTCTTTACTTAAAAAATGAATCTATATATAATGGAATGGATAAGACCACACAACGATCCTTTGGTGGAGAGGTGGGAATAATGTCCTACAGGGCTTGAACTTCAAACAAACTACACATACTCATTCACCTCTCCAAGAGGAATATCGTTAAATCAATCATTGACAATCAACAAACAAGGAATAATTACAAACCTCAACTAGTCATAAACGGTCATTATACACCCTCCTTCCTAATAAACCCACAACAACAGAAAATACCTTGTATACATAAACTGTACCAATTAAAACCCAAACAAGTAAATTAACAGTTTGCAAAACAATAATTAATACCACTCCCCCCTCGAATTAAATTCCACAATTAATTAAACCAAAATCTAGCTCTTTGAATAACTTCTTGTGGAATGTCTTGGAATCGCGTTCGTTTGCACCTCAGCAAACAGTGCCTGAATTTCTTCCTTCCCCCTCCCCATCATTCTTCATGAACAGGAAGACTGTATAAGGAAGCTTCCTCATCCTCAGCATCAGTAGTTTCCTCACTCAATTATCAATCATTGTGAAGAACACTGAACGAAGCTCTCTAACATGGCGTGGAAACCCCTTCCCATTGAACTTCAACAGCTTGTTTCTGGGACAAAACTTCTCGTAACTTTGCCTCTTTCAAATTGCATATTGCATCGCATGTTGGATGGTTTTACCCACCACCTCATTCACCTGCTTTGTGAGGGGACCAAACTCACTGCCTCTTGGTTCATTGAGCATGGGATCACTCCTCGGACCCCTCAACAGGGGGTTAAGAATACAGCATAACTGAACAGGGGCCGGCAGTCGTTGTAGTCGCAGTCATCACCGAGGCATCAAAATTATACAGAATATCAGCCTTCTGCAATGCTGCAGCCTTTCCTTGCCAGCAATGACTTTAACAGTTCGGATGGCATCTCTCAGCGATACCATTTCCTGATGGAACAAATAAGCAAACATCTAAAATGTAAGATGCACGCACCAACTTTTTTTGCCAAAGTCAGCAAATAGGTTTGCTTACGAGAAAGCAGGGTCATTGTCAGTTAAACAGTTTCCCCTCCCGGCGCTCCTCGTTTCATAGAACCACTGTTCTCAAGTTGCCCGATGATGCTCTCACTGGTCTGAAAAATGGAGCCCGACGCCAGATGGCAAATTCGAGATGGTCACCCAATCAATGAGAGGTAAGATACAGTGCCTGTCCAAGTAACAGTTGAGTAAATAATCCATGCCAACTCTCTGCCACCACTCTAAATACCACTTCCAAGGACTACCCTTCTGCCTCTTCACTGGGGCCGGGTCTATTCGGAACTGGCATTGCCCTCACAGCTATTTTGGAACAACAGCCTGTACTTGCCGCCTGGTAAACTCCTGGATGGACTTCTTCACAAAATAATAGCCGAGAGTTCTTCTCAACACCGGGGTGACCAGCAGCATGATGGGACTCTCCTTAATTGCCAATCACTTAATGGGCTAGGGACAAAACAGAAGCACACACAAGTTTTCTGCATTCTTGGTGAACATGAACCAAGGTCCCCTCTGCCAGGCGCTGATGGTAACAACGTGTCAAACTGTCAGCTTTATGATTGGGCAGAAGGAACAACAAGTGTAATAGTACAGTGGAGGTTTCACACTCTTCTATCAGTGAAAATCAAGGGACTATTCCTAGTCTTCTTCTGATGAAGCATTTCCACTGGCGGTGGCCGTTAGTCTTCAATGTATGGCTTTTTGTTTCCTAAAAGTCCATTCTGAAAATCCATCTATGCCACAGTAGCTGAGTCAGTCATTAAATTACCACCCTTTTGTATCTTATCAAGCCAGTGCAAGATTCAATCCCGTTTAATGAACTGCCATCTAGCTCAGCCATATTGATGTGGCAAGAGTAGTCTTTCCGCAGCCAGCTGGCATCGTCCAAAAATGTGGAACCCATTTAATTTCCTTCCCTGCCAACAACAAGCGCAACGAGAACTAGGCATCCAACCCAGATCGTTGAAATTTGTCACCGGTGACATTCCACTGGTCTCCTCACAGGGTCTATCCTTCTTAACCTTCTTCCAGAAGTTCCTGCAAAACACATTTTGAGAAGAATCATCATTAATGACGTCGTCCCATCCTTCAGTGACTTGATTGGACTCTTCTTTGATGAATGCTACGCCACTCGCAGCCATCCACAAACAGGGTAATGGCCTAACAGTCTACCACAGTATGAGAACACTGCTCGCCGAGTCAATTGTCTTGGTGCATCGCCCAGAGTCATTGTCCCTTTTCCAAAAAACAAAAAAGACTCCCCTGCTCCCCCCAAACTCTCAGGCCCAATGCTCGAGCCCCTCAGCAAGTCTTTGGTGTGGCTTACTTACTAGCCCCAAAATTTCTAAGATGCTCCTCTACACGGCTGGCCTTAACAATATCTTCATTTACAAAGATGTCATCAATATAAGCTGATGTTTCCTTTTCTTACAATTGGGTCCTGAAGGAGAACACAGTTTAAAACAGATTTCATTACCATCGGAGCAATATTCAAGCCAAACCCCAGTCGAGTCAGGCAATACCTCTGGCCTTTGAAATATACAGTCTGGTATGGCCACAGAGACTCATGGATTCTTATTTGCAGGTAAGCTTTAGCTAAGTCTACTACAGATACATTCACTCCTTGCCTGCGACACTCACGTAGTTTGTCTGAGCACACATCCGAGTCTGCTGTAAATGCATCAATGTACGTATTCAGTTCTCTGAAGTCCAGTACAGGCCGCACCTTCTTTTTATTTTGCTGTACAACAGCCATGAGGGGAATAAGCCCCTTAGCTGGTCCATATTTATTCTCATCATAAGGAAGCAGTCAGCCATCATTCACCCATCTTTGTAGCTCTGATTCATACAGGTCCTTTGCCTCCTGAGGTACAGAATATGCCTTTACTCCATTTCCCTCAGACCATTTCCATGTAGCTGTCCAACATTTAATCACAGGATCATAAATTGCACTAAAATCACGCTCATCCACCCCCACCTTCACATCAGCAGCTGCAGAAAAAAGAGTGTCTTCCATTCCAAAACGTACACCACCTGGGTATCGACAGTGATCCTCCTAGAGACCCTCACACCATCCATGCGAGAAGAAATTTAAAACCGAGGGGCATTAGAGTAGTTACGCATACAGAAATGCTGGCAGTAGCTCCATTACTGAGCTGCAAGTGCACGACGCCCATTCCTTCACACACCCATTCTTGCCCACTCACAGTTATCATGCTAACTGCGCACTTGTTCCATGCCTTACAGCATGAGACATGAGCGATGCTTTGAGAACACCCAGTGTCTACTAACACGCAACACTGAAGACCCTCTACACTCAAAACAGTATTCTTGGCAGCACCTTACTCAGTGTGTTTGGGGAGAGGAGGCTGCGCTGATGCCTCCTCTCCTTGCTCGTTTCCCGGACAAGCTGACGCAATGTGGCCCCATTCCACCACACCGATAGACACTTTACCCTTCTCCGAAATCGACCGTTTACTCGGTTGCGAGCAAGACAGTCCCTGGCAAAGTGATTTGGTCCCAAGGCATACATGACATTTCTGAACTGTTGGTTTTCTACTGGCACAGAACCCAAGCTTCCTGTGGCGCCAAACATGTTTCCACTGAAACAGAAGGAAGGTCATCTTTCAGAACCGCCCGTGCCCGAGCCAAAATCTGTTCCAGATCGAGGGCCTCCATGCGAGACCCAGCTCTCAACAGCTGACGAATTCTCTCTGGAAGTCCAGCTACAAAAGCACATGCAGAGCTTTTTCAGAAATTCCTCCAAACAGGGATCGAGTCGACGTAGATCAGCTAAGTAGACATCCGGTGCCTCTCCTACTGTGCAACTTCCTACTGACAAAATGTTCATAAGCTACATAGGGATCAACAGCAAACGCAGCTAACAATGCTTCTTTCACCTGTCAACCTTCTTCCTATCTGCTGTGGGTAACTAAGTACACTGCAAAGGCACCACCTGTAAGCCGCAAGAGGAATCACACTGGCCACATCATCAAACTTTCCTGAAGCTTGCAAACCAGCTCCAACTTCTCCAGCCCACTCCATAACAGATTGTGGTTTCTGCACATCATACTCAGGGATCAGTTTCAAGTCGAAGTACTCTCCATACTGCCTAGATAGCTTGTGGCAGTAAAGAAACACAGACTTGGTTTTTTCTTCTTTACTTAAAAAATGATATATATATATATGGATACAGACACACAACGATCCTTTGGTGGAGAGGTAATAATGTCCTACAGGGCTTGACTTCAACTAACTACACATACTCCTCACTCTCCAAGAGAACATCTTAAATAATCATTGACAATCAACAACAAGTAATATACAAACTCAACTAGTCATAAACGGTCATTTACACCTCTTCCTTAATAACCCACAACAACAGAAATACCTTTATACATAAACTGTCCAATTAAACCCAAACAGTAATTAACAGTTTCAAACAATAATTATACATTTAGGAAGGGAATTCTTAGGAAATTTCACTTCAAAAGCAGACAATTTGCATTTCATTCTGTTAACAAATGCTCTAGGGGGTTCATCTGTACTGTAACGTTCAGTCTCAATTTCCTGCCAAGCCTGCGCAATATTAGCTAAACTAGCAAAGTGGTGGTTCATTATGTCCTTAAATTGACTCCAAGATATGTTATTTCCCCTTTTGACCATTTCAGCAGTTAATAGAGTAGCTATTTCTTGTTCCACCCTGATAAGTGCTACTTGGATTCTATCAGCATCTGAAGAAACACAGAATTCTACTTGACTAAAAAATCTAGCAAGTCTATTACCAGTTCCAACATCTTGTAATTCTGACAACTTCAACATCAAAATATCCTTAGGTTTTAAAACATATCCCTTAGAAAGATTATCAATAGGATTATTCAGGTTATCTACTGGAACAAAGGGGTTATTGGCTGTGTTACTTCCCTGAAATGGATTACTGGGCATTACTGGCGGTGTATTATTGGATATATTGTGTGTCAACAGTGAAGCTGGGTTGTTGTGTGGTGTCATTGATATCTCTGTTCTGTCTACTTTGGCAAATGGGTTAATGTCTGAACTATTAGCCCAGAAAGATTTGAATGGCATGGAAGTGACATGTGCAGAGATTGATAAATTAGCCATTTCCCTCTTCAGGTCAACAAGCTGATCACACAATTGTTGCATTTGACAACTCTGAGTATTCATGGCAGATAACAAATTGTCATAGAAGTCTCCTCTCTCTACATCACCCTCCATTTTGCAGACTATGTTATACAAGGACCACAGGTAAAAAAATCAATATAGGCTACAATACAATAAGCTAACAGTACCTTACGCAAGGGTGACATAGGCCTAAATGCAATTAGCCTAGGTTACTATAAAATGCCTGAACCAACCTTAGGACGTGGATATACCTACCTATAGGGGTAACAGATAAATACATCCCACTGCTGCCACCTAACAATTCAAACCTTGGCATAGGCTAATACAAAGGTACCTCATAGGCATAGGCTAATTGTCTAGGCCTATTCTTAGTTGAACTGGTGCTTGTCATCGGAGACGGTCAAATCTTCACTTCTGTAGTCAGGGTTGAGGAAAAGATTGGCTCCCGTGGGGTTTTAATTACCTATATTCCTTCTTTACAGTAGACGGGCACATTCTGAAAGCATCTTGGGTATTCCTAGTTGTATTCCTTCCATAACAGTTAGAACCAACACAGATTCTTAGGTATACCAATTCTTACACTGGACCCGTTACCGGTATCCCTGTAATACAGACAGTTCATTTAGGACGAGAATCTTGCGCCTACCTATGCAAGCTCAACACGATGCAACAGTACCATAGTATAAAAATTTTTGGTAATTGGCAGTTATATCAAAGTAAAAATATAAAGGAACAGTATAAAGTTATGGCAACGTACATTATAAACTGAGACAAGTGCATACCTTTTACAAGGGAGAAATAAGTCATTTCAAATGAAATAAAAGGGGAGTCGAACAGAGAAATTGCGGTTACGCAACTGCTACTGCTAGTCTGCTACGCTCCCGTGCTACGCAGTACGCGCTTGGTTTTGGTTACAGTTACGCACTTACTTACGTACACTCGATCATAGACAATCACAACTTCGAGTGGCTAACTTAACAGCTTGATAAGTTGAAAACCAATTCGGTGTCCCAGTCCACCAATTTTCCTGGGTACTGTCATAAATTTTAAATGAAAGATTGGCCGTCATTACACCTAGAGGGCTGGCAGACATCAAATTCCTGGCTGGAGGAACCTGACATTTCAACAAAGAATGCTGAAGTGTTCAACATCTGAGCTGAAAAACAGTTACCAAAGAAGTGGATGACAATGGGCTTTGGGTGCCATGGAATTAAGGGTCTGAAAGAAGAGTCAGGGTGTCGGTATAAACGGGTAGAGCAGCGAGCAATAATTCCTAAATAAGCTGCGATCCTCTTAGACACATTATATAGAAGATATATTATTCTATTTACTTAACCTAAATTAAGATGAGAAAAATTTAAAACTTTTTTTTATTTTTCAAATTAGTGCTTCCATGCATTAGGATATGGGTAGCATGAATACCTGCCCTAAACTATACTCTGTTTTTTCCATCTGTCCAGCCGCCTGTGGTGTTTGCTTATGGTAACACTGCGTCCCGGGCTTTCGATAGTTACGCTATGTGTAAGTTTCAGGCAAATAAAAGGATATCTGGGTGTACATTTGCAACTGAAAAGTGTTTTAATAATTTACTGTATGCGAATTACACCGTTAATATTCTTAAGCCTGGGACGAGTGTTACCATACGCAAACACCACAGGCGGGTGGACAGATGGAAAAAAACAGAGTATAGATGATGATCATGACAATGCAGGCTGGTTATCTGTGTGAGTAAGGATTCAAAGCACCGAAAATAAATTAAATGTTTATAAGAACGTCATTATTATGTTCTATCAGCATCTGCAGCATTTCTCAAATACTTTCAGCAAACATCAAGGTCCTGGGGAAGGTGAAAGTCAATGTTGGGATTCCCCATCACTTTGATAAACATAGTGAATACCAAGGGCGGCATGTGCTGAACCAAAGGGCTGGTTGTAATGCAGATTTTGGTGTCACTGTTGTAATCTTTTGGGGCTTTCACCTCTCCCACCAGCAGCAACTGCGCCTATCTTCTTGTTAAGGCAATACAGTTGGAAACCAGGATCCTCGTCATCATCATTATCCCTCCACTCTCGTAAGTCCTCCTCGGGAAGTTGTATGAAAGACATCCATATTAGTCATTGGGAGTCTATCATGCCCTCTTCCCAATTCAGGAAATAGTTCTAAGTGTGCCTCAACGTCTGTGCGGTGACTTTCTTCTAAGCATTGGTGAAGGTGAACATGGTAGATTTCAGCAAATACTTTTGTAGTCTCTCAAGAGTCTATTCTCCCATAAATCAATTGCTCCTTTTCCTCATTCTTTAACATTCCATCATCACCTACCCCAGGTCCCTTCCTATAAGGGGTAGGTGCTGTCAGTGCACCTTGTGCAGTACATTGCAGGCATTACTTGAAGTTCTTTGCAACGTCTCTCCAGCCCCTGCTGCAACCCCTTCATTCCTTTTCCTGTGCCTCTGGTCATATTCTCTTTCTTCCACCTTCTTTCCACCCTCTCCTAACAATTGATTCATACTGCAAGGTTACTCCTGTTACACCTTTCAAACGTTTTACTGTTAATTATTGTTTCAGCATTGAATGATCTCTTAAGTCCCAGTGCTTGGCCTTTGGCCCAAATTCTGTGTTCAATTCAGTACTCCAGGTCACTTCCTCTGGTGCAACTGTTTTGTTGCGATGATAATACAACCTTGGTCTAACAGCTGAATAAGGACAGTTGTATCAGGAAGTAAAAACCATGACTTGTGATCTCCATCAACAAACCAATTAGGTTAAAATATTATGCACACGTGCATTATCTAAAAGAAGCAAAGCCTCTACCGTATGTCTGGCAGTCCCAAGGTCACGTGTGTGTAGTGATGATAACAACCACCTTACAAAAGCGATTGTGGGACTAATCCGAAATTATCTTGAAGGTGAATTAAGCCTTTGCCAAAGATATAATCTGAATCACTGGGAGATTATCCATCAACCCTTGCAGGGCATGTGATTGCTTGGCAGGTGCAGCTACAACTGTTTGTAACAATGGCTACCAGAAGCATATGCACATAATGCAGACACAGGTTGCTTCAAAAAAACTTTCGATTAGGTAAATTCTTTTCCATCTCCTCAGCCAAAGTTATTTAAAACAAGGCCTTTTTTCATTAAGTCTTTTAGTGTCTGCCAAAATTCCTCTGTTCCCTCCTCAGAAGCATCCAAAGCTTTGCCATGAGTATTTTTGTTGGAAAGCTTATGCTAAATCTTTAACTGATGTTGAAACCAGAACAAGGTTCAACTTCCTCATGGTAGAGCTTGGCTATCACCCTGCAGGCCTGACTCCTGGACATCTTCCCTTAGCAGCTTTTGATGTCCTTCAGATTAGAACACATTATTACCATACTCCTCCATGATGCAAGCCATTACCCATCTGGCCTCGATTCTAGTGATGAATTTCAGCTTTTTTAGAAGGATCTGCATTTCCTGGCCCTCTTAGAAGTTGGTGGGACCTTACACAGCACTACTCACAGCAATAACAGCACCTGCAATACTGCAAGCACCACACAAAAGCCACTTGTTTCAGTGAAAACGTTGCAACACAATCACTTAGCAACCATTTTATTAAGTGAATAGTAAGGAAATAATGCAATGGAACAAAAGAGGGAAGTGTGCTTTGTTACAGAGTCTATTGGAATGCAGCCAATGAGACAAGCAAAAACTTTTACATGTGATGATTTGTCAAATGATCTATATAGTGTTTGTTTGTTGAAGTTCTTAAGAAACCAAGGGAAATCCAACCCCCCAAAAGTTATCTTTGCCTGACTTTTCCCCCCTGCTGACTTTCCCCCCTGACTGTCTTTTCTGGGTCAAAACACTTCTCAGCGTACTTATGACTAAGCAGTGTTACCAATGCTTCTTTCTGTCCATATGGTACTATCACGTGTACTGGAGACTTCAAGTAATGTCAAGTTCTGGATGGGGTGAATAAATAATTTAGGAATTATTACTCCAGTAACAAACCTGGTCTTTAAGATACATCAAGCCTAATAAGTCTAAGTTGTGAAAACTTACCACTCATGGAAACTACTCTTCTACAGTGTTTAGTATTCTTTGCAGTCAACTTTTTTCACTGGTCACAAAAAAACTTTCAGTACTAAATCTCCTATCAAGGGTTATAAGAAGGATTTTTTTTTTTTTTTTTTTAAGATCTGTACATGCATTGGAATTCATGAATTCAACAAGTTTTAGGGCCACTTGTTGTGGAGTGATAACAGACAAGAAAAAAAAAAAAAAACCCTACTATATTTTGTTACAGATGAGAATGCCAAAAGTAAAGCGTAACTTTCAAGTAATCTAATGATTAATCATTGTTCACATACAAGTACTGCAGTATATATTGATACACTGGAGTCTCATAGAAAGGAAATAAAGCTATACTTTAGCACTTTGAGGTACAAAGCAAAGAAACAAATTTCTTCATATTCTTTGACTGAATGTATTTACATATTCCGTGTGATTAATGAGAGTGTATTACATAAATTTTTGTAGTACATAATGTTCAATCTTCCTGTTTCATCTTTAGTTTTTATTTTATCTTTCACAAAGTTGACAAATATCCAACCAATATATGTAAACAACCGAGCTTCGAAACGGTTGTTAAGGTGCTTAAAGTAATTTCTATAACTTATTAGGAGCAAGCCAAATGCAAGGGAGTTTTGTATTAATTTTTTTCTGAATAAAAAAAGAATTATTTGAAGATTCTTTTAATCATGCATTTGATATGAGTAGAGAAAAAAACTCCTGAGTGCAGAATAAGAATTTGCACCTGAATCACTTGAAAATATACTATAGACGTTCTTATTTCCATAAATATTTATTTATTACATCATACATGTCGCCTTCTTTATATTAATATATACAGTGGAACCTCGGTTTTCGTACATAATCTGTTCCAGAACCTCCCACGAAAACTGAAACGTACAAAATCCGAAAATATAATACAAACAGTTTTTTGCATACAGAAAACAATAAGAGATAAATATAAATGACTAATGAAATGAATAAATGAACACTTAAATCACTGTTGCCTTTATGAAAACACTTGTTAGAGTATGGGAGATGGAGAGGAGGGGAGAGGGAGGAGGCGAGGTTATTGTTTGGAAGGTGAATCTCCCTCCAGATTTGTTTCAGGTATCAAGGACCTATCTGGGGTTACTTCTCTTCGTTTTAACTTCCACTATCTGAGGTTACTTCCCCTCTTCTTTTTTAACTGGCATTAGGACCAGTTTGAGAGTTTCTGGACCCCTGTCGCACAACAAAACTGCCCAGACATATTTGTTTCTGGTGGTTATTTAAAATTTGCCTAAAATTAAACATGACATTGTCAATAAACATGGAGACATGCATTACAACTTCTTTGTTGCGATTATAATTCTCCACAAAATTTCTTACATCATTTCACTTTGCAAACATGTCCTTAATCCTTGGAGTAGGCACATTATGTATGCCCATTCGTTTTCTGAATTTTTCAAACCAGCCTCTGCTGGCCTCAAATTCACTAACAGCAGTGCTTGTTGTAGGCATTTTCTCACTGAGATCGGCAGGCAACTTCCTTCAACACTTTACTATGAGTGCTTCTTAAATTCTATTGTGTTTCTCGCCTTTTTTTACGCAAGGCCCCATGATGGCTTATTAAGCAGTTGCACTCGAATGAAAAACACAAAAAAACAACGAACACAAAAGCAGACTGGGTCATGACAGTAGATGGGATGCTCTGTTTGGGCGCTTGATACAGGGCCCTGGATGGAGCGTTTTTGAGTGTACAAAAACCGAGGAAACGTATGATAACCGAGACAAAATTTCGTAGAAAAAATTCTACAAAAGCCAAAACGTACGAAATGAGAGGCGTACAAAAACCAAGGTTTAACTGTACTAGGTGCACTTGTTGAGCAGAAGATTAGTTATGTAGGAAATATTAGCTAGGAAACTCTACTAGTAGAGTTTTTAGTTGATGAAGGCGAAAGAGAAGTAGAAGAGAAACACAAACCAGGATATTTGCGATACGACACTCGTAAAACGCAGAAAAGGGACTGAGCGATACATAACAAAAATCGATGATGCAAACTGTTAGACGTAAACTTTGACCAGGGAGCAACGAATAACAAGTGGGTGGAAGTAGCTTACGACTGCTCACGCCCATACACCCTGATTTGTTAGATGTCGTCGCCGGAAGTGGTAGGCGTTAAAATTACCCAATTATGAAGAATTAGGGTGGTCTTAAAAGGAATCTAGAAGAAGAAGGGGTGGAGCCAGAAATCAGAAATGGGTCCAGAGTTCAGTTGGAATGATGGAAAGAATCAGTCAACTACCCACTTCTGGACGCATAACTTGTGTCGGTTTAAACTCCGTTTATCCTGTGTCATTGAGACTTGTGTGATAGGAAAATAGATTGTGTTACAATAATAATTAAGAACAAAATCGTGGTGTTTAACTTGCCCAGAATTCTAAAAGAAACCGAACTCACATATTTTCTTTGTGGGACCAGCCTCCTGAGAGACCAACCGAGAAGATCGAGGATCGGCAGATTGTGTAGAAACAGAAGTCCAGAAGAACAGAGAAAGTAGTAGAATTAAGTTCCTAAGAGAAATAGAAACTCAACGCTGTATATAACATCAACAAATAATAACCAAAAAGAAAAGGGGACGAAGAACTTCGTAACACACTTTGTGAAAATGGGCTTTCGTCGTTATTAGTTTTTGTACAGTTCACCTTATGTAATTTTCCTTGAAAGGCAATAGGATGAGCCTATTGCATTACCTAAATTATGAATATGCCTCTCAAAGATTAAAACAGCCTTCTAGGTAAAGAATGCTATCAAGGAGATTGTTAGCTCTGTTTTATGTGGAAAACTTCACTCTCAATATGATTAAACTCGACAGAATATAAGCACTATTTTTATCAGCTGTGCTCAGTCATTCACTCAGCTGGCTTCCTGGGCCTTATAATATTCTGCAACTGTTCATTACAGAAGTAACGTTAACCATACATGCCCCTTTTATGATGTTTTGAAACGCATTGAAAGTGGGTAGGGTGGCAGGGTAGGACAATAGAATATTACTCTCCATTTAACTTTCGACTTATGGGTTGATCTGCAAGCTTTATGTTACAGTAGACTGTGTAATGAAGCTTCTAAGCCAACGGATTAACTTCAACTTTTAGATCAGCAGGATAACAGATAACAAATGTTTTATTCCCTAGCAATCACTGGTGGTCCACTCAACAAAGTACTGGCCAAACCAGCATGACATGGGTTAAGGACAAGGGAATCCTCTCGGGAACACTGAAGACCTCTTTAGAATATATTGTAAGCCTTAATATTACATGAATATTCGAGATATAAGCTGAAAACATTCATGAGAGGTTTATGGGCTTATAAGATCAGTAGTCAATATTTTTATTTGCCCAAGACTATTTACACGATTTTAATAAGGTTTCATGTTATGTTCTTAATGTAAAGAGACCAAAATGGGACAGAGCAGTAAAGGAAATAAGAATGCTTAGGTTTTGAAGCGATTCAGGTGCAAGGAGGAACTTTCCTCTCAGGGAGCATTAACTGATGTCAAATATATGACGGAAAGAATCAAGCAACATAAGTAACATTTTCCCACCTATTTTCAGAAAAATTTCTTCAGGTCAAATTTCCTTTGAATTAGCTTGCTACTAATAACAAACAGACATTGCCTGAGTCACCCAAGGAACCCTTCAACATCTCTCGTATACGGGTTAAGTTATATGCCAACTTTGTGAAATAAAAAATAAATTATGAAATAACCACACTGATGTGTGAAAATCGCTCCTCAAAGAATTTGGGAAACCTTTATCATTTCTGTGCTTCACAATTCCGAGATACTTAATTCAAGGCTCATTTCTATCATCAGTAAAACCAGGCCCCAGAATTTCAGTATTGAGATTTATTTTCTGATTACTAAAAGAGACCCCATATCAGTGAAATCCTCTTCTGTAACTAGATAGTAAGGACTTTTTCTGGGCTCAGTTCGTGTCGCTGCGCGAAATATCCTTTAATCCATTATTTCTAAGGTAAATGTACTAACACATACCAGAGAATAAATAAAATAAAGAAAAGGTCAGTACAACTGACTCGCTCACCCTCCAAGAGGGTGTCGGTATGAACACTATGGCGAGTGAGACCACTACCACGAACCGCTTGCCAATAGAAATCTCCCACTACAAAATCCCCACAAGAGGAGAGCCGACCCACAGAGTGGGCAGCAACTACTACTACTCCATCCCATGCTGCCGACTGCTGCGCCTCTGGTGGCCATCCTTTTCAGTTAGCGCACACTGTATACACATGCCCCTTTTTGCTCTGTGTTTTTGTGCCCTTTTTTCTGGATTTATTCATCATGGAGCGTACAGCCATCGCAGCAGCTAAGTAAGTAATCAGTGATTATTGCTATTTGGTTTTTTGGCCGGCCTTGAGTCAGTATTTGCCGTTTTTTAGGTATAAATACGAGCTCTAGGTCGGAAAGCATGGCAGCATGGTTCTGCCTCGTGGCGGGGTTCGTTCTTGGTCTCCCATACCCAGAACCTTCCCTTATTTTGTTACGCTCTGTTATTAGTTATCCATTTTATATTAAGGGTACAGCCTACGGGGTTTATGTCATGCATGCATGTCTTTTTCACCTTGCGTAGGCATCTTCCATCCAGACCCTAGCCCCAGCTCTTAGTATCGGCCTCGGCTAGCTTTGAGTGGTAGACTTTCTTTCGAGTTAGTCGTACACTCCTGGATTTTTTTCCTCCTCTACGTTTTATTTTCTTTCTTTACGTTTAGTGATTTCGATTAATTATGTATTATGTTTTATGTTAGTGTACGGCGTCTGGCTTCACCTAGCCTAGGTTATGTCCTATTGGACTATGCTTCCGCTTCAGTTCGGTTGCTTCTCTATAGCATCTCTCTGATCAGTCGGTTGTTTATCCTAGACGGGATTGTTTCATTGTATTTATATTACCGCTCCGTGGTCACTACGTGATCACGGAGCAGCCAGACGCCTGTCCAGTCACCCTTCCCTCCTCCCGCTCTTCCATAGGGCCGGGGGGAGGGTTGGTCTGCCCACGCTCGCTCCACATACCCGGGCCTGCCTCCCTCTCTCCCTAGGCGGAGGGAGTAGGGGGACGGGGCAGACCCAGACTGGACTCGACCTCTCCAGCTTCTCGGCACGCTCGGATGACTAAGGGGGGGGGGACTGGCCTTTCCCCCCCTCCGTCGTTACTCCGTCGCTCCGTTGCTAGCGCGAGTCTGTTGCCCTCTCGCCCTTTCCCACCTTACTGGGGCTCTTTATCTACCGGAGCTCCGGCAGGCCATCCGGGGACGGGAAAGGTGCTAGTTCACCCTGACGGGCGGACTGCGGCATACAGTTGGTCTTTACTAACCACTCCGTCGCGCTGATATCGCGACACGACTCCGCCACGCACCGGACTTAGTCCGGTACGTTCCATTTTTATAGGTTTAAGATTAGTATTTAAACTATATTAAGTTTAATTTAAGCTACCTTAAACCTTCCCTCCGTTGCATGCTCACACCGGGTCTCTCCGTGGTTATAGCCTATTCAGGCGATAAGGGAGGGGTTATGCCCAAAATTTTTTCGCACTCCGGCATGCAGCGGAGTTCTTTTAACCTTTAGCCTGTAAGTGATATCTTTTAGGATGCTCATGTATCTTTTCACTTACAGACCACCAACTGTGAGCATCCGGGATGTACTGCCATGCTCCAGGACCCCTGTGGGCATGAAGTCTGTCGATCCCATGCTCCATGCGCGACTCCGCACGGGGACCTTCAAGTCTGGTTCACGAGACCTGCACAATTTGCTATGATCTGGTGAGCAGCTCTTAGACGGGGTAAGTATTTCCAACTCCGTTAGTCAATCCCTTCAAGGTTATGGTTTCTTAAGTTTAATTTTAATCTCTTATCTTAAACTTAAGCTGGTTTTATATGGGATCTCGCATCCTCTATAATTTTAAGTTAACCTTTTACTTAAGTTGTAATTTTAAGTTTAATCTTAAAAAACTAATAAATAGCCTCTCTTCCAGGCCCCCGCTGTTAGAGACACCGCACTGGCAACCCTGCGGGCCTGGGTCGGCGGTTTTGGGAAGAACGCCGCCAAGGGTCAGCCCTACATTCTTGAAAAGAGGTTGGCGGTCCTGATCTTCCCCGGCGGCAAGTCAACGGGCTACGTCGACCCAGCAGAGGCGGCCCCGACTATGGCGGCAATTCAGCAGCAGCTCGCCGCTTCGTTGACTGAAACCAGACCAGGGCATCTCGTCGGAAGTCGCGACACTGGACTTGAACATTGAACCGATGGTAGGTGTTGACGACCTGTTGGTCGAGGTGAGTACGTTGGACGCCCAAGGGCTTCCCTTGGGCGCCACTGGATCTTCTACTCCTGCAATCTCTCCAGCTTCCTTCCAAGGCTTTTACGGAGCTGAGCTCCCTTATACTTCTCCTGACGCTTTCTGTTAGGCCTAAAGTCAAAGGACAAACGGTAGTTAAAACCTTGAGTAAGACGTCGTCGTCGTCTAAAAAGACGTCGTCGGCGTCAACTTCTCGCAAGTCTCCGGCTACAAACCCCGGAGCAGAGAGGTCTAGAGCTTCTGGGTCCGGCTCCAAATCCTCAAGGAGTAGATCCTCCAAGGAGAGATCACACATCCAGCGGAGTAGTCAACCGTTTCTCCCCTTCCTTTGGGTTCCGTTCAGAGCTACCCTTCCACCTCCAGCAGCAGCTCCGGCTTTGGATCCCAATGCTGGCCTGTTGCAAACACATGGGGGATCTGGTTGGGTCTCTCAAGAACAGTATGGAACAGATGTTCTCCCGGTTGTCTGATAGGATCAACTCCAGGATAACATTATCGCCGGACTAAGCCAAGCTCCGCTAGCTACTCCCCCACCTTTCGGCACAGGGTACTAGCTCAGCTGCCACCACATGACTCTCTGCCTCCGTTCACTATGAACAATACCCTGGAGGGTGGCGTCATACGCCCCCTTCCAAGACGGGCTTATTTCTATCCCACGGAGTGTGGAACTCGAAGGATTGAGGACTTCGAGTTCTACCCGGAGGATCTCCAACCTCCGTTCATCGGCTACGCCAGGCTCAGCCGCTGCCATGCGACGAGAGACGATAAGGTCCCTAAAGAGACAGTCCTCTATTCACGTGACCAGGCTCAAAGAGAATGGCTCAGGTGTTTAGAGGGACATGGATTGTTTAAATACAAAAATACAGCCTTTAAGAGTCCATTCACAATCTTCACAATGGAAGAGGGTACTCCGCTGCCTTTCCCTTACGAAGATAGCTACGGTCACTATCCCAGCGGCCCAAAAGGGGGACTCGTTACCGCAGCTGAAGGAAGCGGAACCCTACATCTCCTTTACTTCCCTCATCCGGAGATTTGTGGAAGACCTGCCCAACACTTTTTCTGCGGGCAAAACTCAAACCAGACTGCGCTAGGAGCAGTTTGGTGAGAAGCTGCCTAGACTCCCAGACAGCCTCATTCAGGCAGAGTTGATGCCAAGTACCTAGGCTGGCCAGGTCTCTCAACACCATGGCCATGACAGAGGTTGGCTACCATTTCTTATGGTTCTGAGCCACTGTTCAAGCTGATCATCAAATCACTGACTCAAACGGTGCAGTCTGACATGTTCGAGTTCGCCGCAGCCAGCAACAAATTGTCGGAAGCATGTCCTCCAAGAAGCAACTATCGGCATGAACCGAATAAGTTGCTTTCATCAAACATCTGGGGAGCAGAACCTCTTCCCAGATGCAATGGTAAAGGAGGTCCAGGCAGAAGCTACAAGGCTTAACCAAAGCCTTAAGGATCGTTGGGGTCTCACTGCAAAGAGACGCCAAGATCAAGCTGTGAGGGGTAAGGCTCAGAAGAAACCAGACGTTTCCAGCCTTACCAGAAGAAACAGCAACGGTTTCTTGCCCAGCCGGTTTCGGCTGTTCCGTTTGGTGCAGGCAGCCCAACCTCTACCTTCCAAGGCCCAATCACAGCCTATTTATGTGATTTCCCCCAGCCTCAACCTTCCACCTCTTACGCTGTCTCCCCAGCCTTCAACCAAGTGTTCGAAGGCCAGGCCTTCAGCAGTATGACCGCTTGGGTAAGGGAGGCAGAGGTAAGCGATCCTTTCGTCAGAGAGGATCGGGAAGGTCCCTTAATAGAGGAAAACACTTCAGGGGAGGCCGCGGAGGCTACCAACATCAATGAGGACTTCCAGGTAGGAGGGAGGCTGTTTCTCTTCCGCCACCGGTGGGGATTCAGCAAATGGGCACAAAGCATTGTGTCGAAAGGCCTGGGTTGGAGTTGGGTGGCGAATCCGCCCCCACCAGACCTTTCCGCCAACTTCCATCCAAAGAATGACGGAGTATGCGGAGGACCTCCTTCAGAAAAGGAGCAATAGCGAGAGTCAACAGGATTAAAGTTTCAAGGGCGCTTGTTCAGCGTTCCAAAGAAAGGCTCACAAAAAAGAAGGGTTAATCTTAGACTTGTCCCGTTTAAACTTGGCCATTCGCTGCGACAGGTTCAATAAGCTCACCATCTCGCAGGTGCGGACCTTACTTCCCCATGGGGCCGTCACCACCTCTATCGATCTTACAGACGCATACTATCATATCCCTATTGCAAGACACTTTGTTCGCCCAGTATCTGGGCTTCAAGATAGGAGATCAGGCATTCTCCTTCAAGGTAGTTCCCTTCGGTCTCAAACGTAGCACCCAGGGTGTTCACGAAGTTGGCGGAAGTGGTCGTCCAACAACTAAGATCGCAAGGGATTATGGTAGTAGCGTATCTCGACGATTGGCTAGTTTGGGCTCCAACAGTCGAGGAATGTCACAAAGCAACACTGAAAGTAATCCGGTTCCTGGAATATCTAGGCTTCAAGATAAACAGGACCAAATCAAGACTCACTCCGGAGTCAAACTTTCAGTGGCTGGGCATTCAATGGAATCTATCCTCCCATACTCTGTCGATTCATCAGCCAAGAGGGAAAGAAATAGCGAAGTCAGTAAAGCAATTTCTAAGACACAAACTGGCTTCAAGGAGAACCCAGGAAAGGATTCTGGGTTCACTCCAGTTTGCATCAGTGACAAACATCTTGATGAAAGCCAAACTGAAAGACCTGACCAGAATCTGGCGCTCACGAGCAAAGGGTCAGGTCCAGGGACAAATTATCCTCAGTCCCTCAGATTCTACGGAATCGTCTACGCCCTTGGGCAAAAGTCAAGAACTTGTCAATATCAGTACCCCTTCAGTTTCCTCCTCCGGGGATTACCATCCACACAGACGCTTCGTTAAGCGGTTGGGGAGGATATTCTCAGCTCAAGAAGGTTCAAGGAACCTGGTCACCCCAGTTCCGTCAGCTTCACATAAACGTACTGGAAGCAATGGCGGTGTTTCTTGACTCTAAAAAGGTTACGTCCGCCAAAGAACTCCCACATAAAGCTAGTCTTAGACAGCGCAGTGGTAGTCCATTGTCTAAACAGGGGAGGCTCCAAATCACGTCATCTGAATCATGTGATGGTAGCCATCTTCTCCCTGGCGGACAAGTTCAGTTGGCACCTCTCCTCCACCCATATAGCTGGAGTGAGAAACGTCATAGCAGATGCTCTATCCCGATCAGTTCCTCTAGAGTCCGGAATGGTCACTGGACAACAGTTCGTTCCAGTGGATTCTTCAGAGAGTTCCAGGTCTACAAGTGGATCTGTTCGCATCTCAAGCGAACCACAAACTTCATGTTATGTGGCCCCCAACCTGGACCCTCTAGCCTATGCCACGGACGCCCTGGCCCTGGACTGGAACAACTGGGAGAAGATTTATGTCTTCCCTCCAGTGAATCTTCTCCTGAAAGTGCTGAACAAACTCAGAACGTTCAAGGGGTCAAGGGCTCTAGTAGCCCCAGACTGGCCAAAGAGCAATTGGTACCCTCTAATTCTGAACTGGGTCTTCGTCCTCTTCGAATTCCCAATCCCAGGCCTCTCCCAGTCAGTGCAAACGAAGACTGTGTCGCTTCCTCGGAATTCTCAAAACCCTAACTTTATGGATTTCATGAAGTTTGCAGCTAAAAGAGATGCGAATATTGATCCTCAAATATTCTCTTCTTGGAATCTGATAAAAGAGATTCAACTTTGAGACAGTATGACGCTGCAGTCAAAAAGTTAGCAACCTTCCTGAGAGAGTCAGACATTAGAATCATGACAATCAATTCAGCTATATCCTTTTTCAGATCTTTATTGAAAAAGGCTAGCAGCTAGCACTATTACGACAAACAAGTCAGCCTTGAAAAAGATTTTTCAATTTGGTTTCAGCATAGACTTGACAGACTCTTACTTCTCGTCTATTCCCAAGGCTTGTGCTAGACTTAGACCTTCTGTAAGGCTTATAGTCCAGTATCATGGTTCTTAAATGATGTTCTAAAGCTGGCTTCAGAAACAGATAATAACACATGTTCATTTATAATGCTCTTAAGAAAAACTCTATTTTTATTAAGCTTGGCTTCAGGAGCTAGAATTTCAGAACTGTCGGCATTATCCAGGGATCCGGATCATGTTGAATTTCTTCCCACAGGGGAAGTTCTACTTTCTCCGGAACGTAGTTTTATAGCAAAGAACGAAGATCCTCTGATGAGGTGGGAACCATGGAAGGTTGTACCCCTTCCACAAGATATTTCTCTTTGCCAGTATCAACCTTACGAGCCTTTCTGTCCAGGACCTCCTCATCCTCATCGGGTCCTCTCTTTAAGAGAGAAAAAGGAAAAAGGTGGTACTTTATCTATTAAAGGCATCAGGCAGCAGATCCTGTACTTTATTAAGCAAGCCAATCCTGACTCCTTCCCTAAAGCTCATGATGTCAGGGCAGTAGCCACCTCAATTAACTATTTCCAACACATGAATTTCGATGATTTGAAAAAAATATACTGGATGGGAAATCGCCGACAGTATTTAAGCGCCATTACTTAAAGTCCTTGGAAGCTCTGAAATTTTCAGCAGTTGCGGCGGGTAACATAGTTTCCCCGACTCTGCTTAATCTTTAGTAGAAGATCCAGTCCTCCTTTCTACCTATCTCACCCAACAGTCCGTCTATACCTGCCATGTTCTATCTACGTTTAACCTTGAGTCTTAGCTGCTCTTATGATGGTATAGTGAGTGCCCCTTATTTTTTTGCTAGGGTCACTCACAATTGATTGTATATAATGATCTCTTTGATGTGTTCCCCTTATTTTTATGCTAGGGGTCACATCGTTTTTATAATGATTACGGGTTTTGTATACTAGTCATATCATTCCTTTAATTATATTGTATTGAAGTTTGTTCTCTTCAGTTTATTGTTATAATTGCTTTGATTTCTTTGTACATAATAACTACACAGATACTAATCTCAACATATATTCCATGTAAGCCCTGTATATATATGTTAAATTTAAGTTAATTTTAAGAAATATTATTAACATTAAGTTAATTTTAAGTAATATTTCTATTTTTGTATCATTGTGTATATGTATATCTAGTAGCAATTATATTTCTTTATTTTATGTTATCTTTTATTTGAGACCCTTTTTGTCTATTTTATTTTATTCTTTACAATCTTGTGCTATTTCTCTGGTACGATTTCGCGCAGCGACACGAACTGAGCCCAGAAAGGGATTTTGACATAAGGAAAAAATCTATTTCTGGGCGACTGGTTCGTGTCGCCAGCGAAATCCCGCCCTGCCCATCCCATCGCTCAAGATTGTCTGCTAACTTCAGGATGGCCACCAGAGGCGCAGCAGTCGGCAGCATGGGATGGAGTAGTAGTAGTTGCTGCCCACTCTGTGGGTCGGCTCTCCTCTTGTGGGGATTTTGTAGTGGGAGATTTCTATTGGCAAGCGGTTCGTGGTAGTGGTCTCACTCGCCATAGTGTTCATACGACACCCTCTTGGAGGGTGAGCGAGTCAGTTGTACTGACCTTTTCTTTATTTTATTTATTCTCTGGTATGTGTTAGTACATTTACCTTAGAAATAATGGATTAAAGGATATTTCGCTGGCGACACGAACCAATCGCCCAGAAATAGATTTTTCCTTACGTCAAAATCCCATTTTTGGGGGGGAGGTCAGTTAGTAATCACAGTATTCCAGTATGAAACCTACTATTCTTTTAAAGAATTTTCTCAACATGTTACTTAAATTTTAGTTTCCAATTCAGTACTTAAAAGGATGGGTCAGCTTTGCACAAACAGTAATCTGCAATCGTTTCATCTATCAATTCAGCAATTTCATCAATGAAAAGTGAACATAAGGTAATTCTAGGCAAGAACTCCACACAGACTGCAAGGAATGTTCCCGCAAAATATGACAGCCACTAGGGATTGGGGAGTCAAATGTATTTCGCCATGTTTAGTACTATCTCTGAGGTTAATTGAAGTCCACCCCCAAAAATAACGGTAAATT
>NC_061087.1:82000186-82018057 GCF_015104395.2 Macrobrachium nipponense
GTATATAACTTATTAAATCATATAGGAAATAATTTTATAATATCCCTGGATAGGTTAGCAGGGTCAAGCACGACCCAGGAGTGTTTCAAAAAACGTTTTTTTCCCATAAATCATCGTCTATCTCGAATCTGGGTGTGATCGGTCTGCAAGAGGATAGCAGAACACACACTACAATCATGTCAAAACTTGCGTTTGCCTTGCCTTTGTCCTTTCCCCTTTTCTGAGTAATGGTTTGTTTTGAACATGTGTGGGATACAAAGGCAAAGTTATCAAGTAGTGATTTCCTGTCTAACACTGTTGACTCTGGGATTGTTTTATATTGTTGAAAACTCTAGGTACGTGGTGTGTGTATATTATGCAGCCATTGGTTGTGGGTGAGAAGAATTATATTGCCATTTATTCCAGTTTCTTTTGAATGCCAATTTCTCAGTTTTTTTTTTTTTTTTTTTTTTTTTTTTTTTTTTTTTTTTTTTTTTTTTTTTTTTTTTTTTTTTTTTTTTTTGCATTTTTCATCAACAATGGCCAGAAGGCAGTATTCTCTGGGGATGGATGTCATCAACTTACTTCTAAGGAATGGATTAGTGAAAGTGATTTTGATGATAATTTAGAGGTTGCTGACAACTCTATATGGCAAGAAGCCAAGTTTGTGTAGCAAGAGTTCGATGCAAGGGGTATGACCTTGAGATTATTATGACACAAGAGGGGGGGAGAGGGGGTGGGTCTCTGCCTTTTCTAGTGACAGATTACATGAGCTTATGTCAATAAATCATGACAAACTGTAGAGAGAGAGAGAGAGAGAGAGAGAGAGAGAGAGAGAGAGAGAGAGAGAGAGAGAGAGAATAACATTTCTGATATGAGAGTAAATTACATCTTAGTGCAGATCTTTTTACATAATTCCATTCTAGGATAATATGAGTTTATTCTATAAAACAATTAGCCTTTTCCTATTTAATTTAGGTACCAAAATAATTCGAGAAATTTTGACCATTTTTTTGGCCAAATAAACATAACCCTTTTTCTCTCTCTCTTTTTTTTTTTTTTTCTTCTTTTTTGACCTCTATGGGACAGACACCTTTCTGGCAGTCACATATTATAAATAGTAGTTTTATGAAGGATTCCCTCAATTTTTGTGTATATAGCATATTTTGTATTTTTTGTAAATATTTGCGTATTTTATTGTTTGAGACCGAGAGAGAAATAACATTTCTGAAATAACAGTAAATTACATCTTTGTGTAGATCTTTTTACATAATTCTATTCTAGGATAAATATGAGTTTATTCTATAAAAAAGAATTAGCCACTTCCTATTTCATTAAGGTACCAAAAAAAATTTGTGAAATTTTGGCTTTTTTTTCTGGCCAAAAAAAACTCACCCTTTTTTTTCTCATTTCAGATTTTGACCTCTATGGGTCCGACACCTTTTCTGGCAATCACCTATTGTAAATAATACTTTTAGGAAGGATTCCCTCAATTTTTGTGAGTATATAATGTGTTTTGTATTTTTTGTAAATAATTTTGTAAATTATTCTTTTTATATACTTATTTTTTAAATATATTTGTAATAAATATTTAATTTGTAGATGGATATGATTTATCTTCTCAGTAGTATTAGGCGATGGTGAAATTTATTTTAGAAATTAAAATGTGCAGCACAGCTGCAGTTCTTGAATTTTCAAAAATTTTTCTGAGCACTTGGGTCGAGCTTGACCCCACAAACCTTTGAAGGGGCATCATAATAGGGTACATTATGTGCATTAATCATATCACCGTCATATTCTGATAAGAGTCTTATCTTTTATAATATTGTATTTAAATGAGAAATTGTTTAAAAGAAAAAAATATTGCAATTTGTATATGATAAATTTACATGAATGAGCCATGAAGAAATTGCTGCTGAAAATGCAGATGTGGAATCCACATCAGCACACAAACTTGGATAGCTACCCCGTAGACTTTTTATTCCGCATAGCAGACGAAAATTCCGCACTTTGGCAACACTTATGCCAAGATTAACCTCGCCAGCTCTATCGCACTCGTTCGAATCCACGAACTCACACTCGTTCGAATCCACGAACTCACACTCGTTCAAATCCATGAACAAACTTTGACCGTAGTCTATGTCTGTATCTAAACCTGACCTAGTTACTACCATTTCAGGCACTGGAATATCCCTCACAACAGGATTCACATTCTTGGATAAAGCTAAGTCATTACCGACAATAATGTCAACGCCATCAACGGGCAAACTGTCAACAACTGCTAGTTTCACTTCTCCTGACACTACCTGACTTTCTAAGTTTAACTTCAATAAAGGACAAAAAACACAAGTGTTAGGAAATCCACCTAACATGACTTTTTCTTCCATATTGATTTCTGCCCTGTCTTGCACACACACACTCTCCTAATCAGTGAGACAGTAGCTCCTGTGTCTCGAAGCAAGAATACTTCCCTCGAATCTACTCCTCCAAGAGAGGAAACTACACCTTCTGGCAGAAATTCACCAAAAATTTAACTAGTTTCTCTCATCACATCATTCCTGCTTGACGAAAAGTTAACTAGCGATACTGGTTTCTTAACGTCCTTCCTTCCTACTGCACAATTTCTCACTAAATGCCCTTTCCCATTACATTGGAAACAAGTTAATTCTGAGCCACTAGATGCCACTTTACTCTTACAAACCTCAGATGTATGACCAGGTTTTCCGCATGCGTAACAGTAATAGTCACTTTTACTAGCATTGCTATTACTAGAACTGAAACCTTTACTGCTTTTTACTCTACCAAACAAAGGATCATTTCGCTTCTTACTGACACTTAAATTACGAGTCAAACTATGTTCGTCAGCTAACCTAGTTGCTCCTGCAAAAGATACTTCTCGCCTATCTTCTATATAAAGCTTAATCTCAGGGGATTAAGCTTTATCTTTGAAGTTTCCTAACAACACCAAGTTCTTCAAACCATCAAAATCCTCAACTTTAGCAGAAGTTAACCAATCAAAAAACAGCCTTTCTAGCTTCTTACCGTATTCTACATACGCAATATTCTCATCCTTTCTCAAACTTCTAAATTTCTTATGATACGCCTCTGGTACTAGCCTGTATGCGCTAAGAACAGTTTCTTTCACAATATCGTAATCATCACATTCCTCCTTAGACATACAACTATACACGGTAAGTGCCCTCCCACTCAAAACTGACTGTAAATATAGTCCACATTTCTTCAGGAGAACCTACTCTTTCCAATAACTTCTCAAAACACATGAAATATTTCGTTACATCTTCCTTATCAAACTTTGGTACTAATTTCAACACTGCACTCATACCTAAACCATCAGCTCCACTTTCGTTCTCGCCTGTCTGACTGCTACGAGTACTTTTCTTTAACTGAGCAATTTCCAACTCATGCATACGTTCTTTCTCTCTTTCTTCTTGCTGCATTACCAACATTTCTCTCTTGCTCTTGCCACATTTTCATTACTTCTCTCTCTTGCTGCATTTTCATTGCTTCTCTCTCTTGCTGCATTTTCATTGCTTCTCTCTCTTACTGCATTTTCATTACTTCTCTCTCAGCTGCTCTTTCATCTCTCTCATACTTTTCTCTTTCTTTCCTCTCAACATACTCATGGAGATCATTCCCTTCTAGACCTAGAAGCTTACTCTACTCAGTAAACTCTTTCACCATCTCACTCATTCTGGTTCTTTCTATATTCTCCCTGTTTCAATGTTACAGTGCCGAATAGCCTAGCAAGGTCGCCAATAATGCCACAGACGCCCAGAGGTCCGCTACAGGTTCTATAATATAATAAACAAAAAGATTCAGCACCAACAGTTGAAACTGGGGATATGAATATAGAAAGAACCACAAACAGAACAAAGGTTTATTTACAAGCTTACTAACAAAGATATATGCAGAATGGTTTCTCCTATTTACATAACAAAAATAAAATCTTACAGTATGTGAACTGGGGAAACAGTTAGGTAATGAAATAATTGCTGACCAGTTTTGCAGCTGTCGAAAATCAATGCTCAAAGCGACGGCTTCTCAAAGGAGAACTGTAAAACATTAGACATCTTCTTGACTCAGTGCTCCAGAAAACAATGTCCATTCTTGATACTCGAAGGGCAGGTTACTCCTCAAAACCACCTTGTAGGACGTTTCTTCTCTGAAGGTTTGCTCAACGTCAAAATATTTCTCACTCACTCTCTGACTGGGCGACTTGACTCTAATCCGATCCCACTCTCGTGCGTCTTCTTCCTCTCTTATCCTTCTTCTGTTCCTTCTTCTTTTATCTCTCTGATGATCTCTCACTGATGATCTCTGCTCTGATGATCTGATCTCTTCTACTTCCTCTGGGCATATATATATATATACGGCGATCTGGGGCGGGGCTGAAGCGGGTGGAGCATAACAGCGAACGTCACAGACTCCCGACAGGAACTTTTTAGAAGGATCTCGACGAAATGTTGCCTCATAATATGCAGCGTTTTCTGATGACGTGATGGTGTGTGTTGCGTTCCACAACACACCTGGCAATTCTAGAACAATCATGAGACCAACACGTGCACGAATGCCTCCTGGCTGCAGACCTATTCAAAGAGATGCATTTTCCTTTCCTTTAGTATATATTACTTCGCTGTAGAGCGATTACCCTGACGGGGGTCAACTGTAATTTACCTCCTATCTCTACCCTACAATGATGGGGGACCTAGGGAATTCTGGGTTTTGAGTGGAGACGTAAAGAAAGTGACCATGTCTGTGTTCTGGCAGAGGGTGACGGATATGCAAACCTTCAGGGAGCCATATGTTCCATGGAAGGGTGAGGCTGAGGGAACATGGGGTACCTGTGGGGTGAGGTGGTGTGCAAGGGACGAGTTGGTAAAGAAGGGGTAGGGGTGTTAGATAAGAGAACTAGAAGTAAATAACAATTGGTCAACAAAGACTACTATTACATCAAAAGCACGAAAACTGTAGGAAAAATCAATTGCCAAGGTAACAGCAGGCGTGGAGACATCAGAATGACCTCGCCAAGAATAAGGTTTGAAAAATGACTGTAAATCACAAAAGCACTTACCTTAAGCAGTGAACACGCGAGTCTGCATTCGTTCCTTATATGGGGTAGGCAAAAACCCAATGTTTTCAATGAAAATTGTGTAACGATGGTATGATGCAAATATTTTGCTGTAATAACTGCAATGATATAAACTGAAATCACGTTAATTAACAGATCTGTAGTCACATTTAGTGGAGAAAATTTGGCTACTTTAAGAAGACTGTGGTGTTGACTGGCACTCGCAGTTAACTAATGTAAAAAAAAAAAAAAAAAATTGGCTTGGTTATATCTACTGGGTGGATGACCAGGCCTGTGGTTGGTTGAAAGATGTGTGGGGGGATGTTGTTTAAGGGAGTGGCGGAATGGCACTTAGCACCTTATCGGCAATTTTAAAGATTCTTGGCAAGAAGGTTTGTACTGACAAGAAGGAATACTGCACTGCAGGTGTTACAAATGGTTAGCAATGTTTAAGGGGGTGGCGGAATGGCGCTTCACCCCATAGCCGCAATTTTACAAATTGTAGCACGATTGGTTGGATGCATGTTCATCGGCCTATCCCCCTCAAAAAATTCCCACTATTTCCCTCACCTAGAAGTTGCTGTGTTAATCAAAAGCTCCCCTATAACATGGCGCATGTGCTGTAGCATTTGGTATAGCAGTAGTAGTAGTAGTAGTAGTAGTAGTGGTAGTAGCTGAAATTTGACTGAAATGGCTACATTCTCTGTATTAGTTGTCTATTTTCGCTTTTATTTCTTGTTCTAAACATCATATAGAACTAGAAATAACACAATAACATGCTACAACCTTCTCCCAGGTGATTTACTCACCCATAACCCTGCATTCCCATTGGTCCCCCGTAGGATAGAGTTCTGGGGGTAATAATAGCTCTCTGTGGTCTCCCCCACTCAAAACCACGCATTCCCAATGGGTCCCCTCTACCATTGGATAGAGTTCTAGGGTAAATTACAGGTTAATTACAGCCGACCCCCAACAACTAACAGTAAATTGTTAATAAGCAACCTAAATACTATAGGAAACTGCAAATTCCAAAGAAATACCTGCCACGGAGTTATTAGCTAAATCTACCACATTATTATACTATTGTTTACAAGAATTTTCAGTAATGTATACAATTGGTTGAATTTAGTTAGGACTTGGACAGTATAAAAGTATAAAGTAATAACCATGCAAACCATCATTGGCTAAAAGTTGATAGTGTAATGACCCATTGTTCCATTCCTGTTGGTAAACCATAAAAACTGGTGACAAGTTGCATATACAGTGGTCCCCTCGTATTCACGGGGGATGCATACCAGACCCCCGCCGAATAGCTAGAACCTGCGAATAGTTGGAACCCCTATGAAATTGCTTAAATTGACTTCGGTTGTTAGGTAAAACTCAAGAAAAACCCACTAAAAATTTTTATTCCTGGTTTTTTTCATAGTTTTATCACAAAAAGTCCATTTTATGATGAAATCAATAAAAAAAAAACATGAATTTGTGGATATTTTTCATAGAAAAATTCTGTGAATAGGCGAATTTCTCGCAAAAAATGGGTAGATATGGTCCAGAGAGAAATCCACAAATACATGAGTGCGAATCCGCAGAACGCGAATACGGGGGCCCCACTGTAGTATTATGTTCTTTAGATCTAGGTAATAACATCGGGTATTTCTTTGGAAATTACAGTTTCTTATATTATCTGGGTTGCTTATTTAGAATTTACCGTTATTTTTGGGGGGTGGACTTTAATTAACCCCAGGAGATAGTACTAAACATGGCGAAATACATTTGACTCCCCAATCCCTAGTGGCTGTCATATTTGCGGGAACATTCCTTGCAGTCTGTGTGGAGTTCTTGCCTAGAATTACCTTATGTTCACTTTTCATTGATGAAATTGCTGAATTGATAGATGAAACGATTGCAGATTACTGTTTGTGCAAAGCTGACCCATCCTTTTAAGTACTGAATTGGAAACTAAAATTTAAGTAACATCTTGAGAAAATTCTTTAAAGAATAGTAGGTTTCATACTGGAATACTGTGATTACTAACTGACCTCCCCCCAAAAAAAAGTCCTTACTATCTAGTTACAGAGGAGGATTTCACTGATATAGGGTCCTCTTTTAGTAATCAGAAAATAAATCTAAATACTGAAATTCTGGGGCCTGGTTTACTGATGATGGGAATGAAGCCTTGGATTAAGTATCTCGGAATTGTGAAGCACAGAAATGATAAAGGTTTCCCAAATTCTTTGAGGAGCGATTTTCACACATCAGTGTGGTTATTTCATAATTTATTTTTTATTTCACAAAGTTGGCATATAACTTAACCCGTATACGAGAGATGTTGAAGGGTTCCTTGGGTGACTCAGGCAATGTCTGTTTGTTATTAGTAGCAAGCTAATTCAAAGGAAATTTGACCTGAAGAAATTTTTCTGAAAATAGGTGGGAAAATGTCACTTATGTTGCTTGATTCTTTCCGTCATATATTTGACATCAGTTAATGCTCCCTGAGAGGAAAGTTCCTCCTTGCACCTGAATCGCTTCAAAACCTAAGCATTCTTATTTCCTTTACTGCTCTGTCCCATTTTGGTCTCTTTACATTAAGAACATAACATGAAACCTTATTAAAATCGTGTAAATAGTCTTAGGCAAATAAAAATATTGACTACTGATCTTATAAGCCCATAAACCTCTCATGAATGTTTTCAGCTTATATCTCGAATATTCATGTAATATTAAGGCTTACAATATATTCTAAAGAGGTCTTCAGTGTTCCCGTGAGGATTTCCCTTGTCCTTAACCCATGTCATGCTGGGTTTGGCCGGTACTTTGATGGGTGACCACCAGTGGTTGCTAGGGAATAAAACATTTGTTATCCTGCTGATCTAAAAGTTGAAGTTAATCCGTTGGCTTAGAAGCTTCATTACACAGTCTACTGTAACATAAAGCTTGCAGATCAACCCATAAGTCGAAAGTTAAATGGAAGAGTAATATTCTATGTCCTACCCTGCCCATCCTACCCACTTTCATGCATTTCAAAACATCATAAAAGGGGCATGTACGGTTAACGTTACTTCTGTAATGAACAGTTGCAGAATATTATAAGGCCCAGGAAGCCAGCTGAGTGAATGACTGAGCACAGCTGATAAAAATAGGGCTTATATTCTGTCGAGTTTAATCATAATGAGAGTGAAGTTTTCCACATAAAACAGAGCTAACAATCTCCTTGATAGCATTCTTTACCTAGAAGGCTGTTTTAATCTTTGAGAGGCATATTCATAATTTAGGTAATGCAATAGGCTCATCCTATTGCCTTTCAAGGAAAATTACATAAGGTGAACTGTACAAAAACTAATAACGACGAAAGCCCATTTTCACAAAGTGTGTTACGAAGTTCTTCGTCCCCTTTTCTTTTTGGTTATTATTTGTTGATGTTATATACAGCGTTGAGTTTCTATTTCTCTTAGGAACTTAATTCTACTACTTCTCTGTTCTTCTGGACTTCTGTTTCTACACAATCGGCCGATCCTCGATCTTCTCGGTTGGTCTCTCAGGAGGCTGGTCCCACAAAGAAAATATGTGAGTTCGGTTTCTTTTAGAATTCTGGGCAAGTTAAACACCACGATTTTGTTCTTAATTATTATTGTAACACAATCTATTTTCCTATCACACAAGTCTCAATGACACAGGATAAACGGAGTTTAAACCGACACAAGTTATGCGTCCAGAAGTGGGTAGTTGACTGATTCTTTCCATCATTCCAACTGAACTCTGGACCCATTTCTGATTTCTGGCTCCCACCCCCTTCTTCTTTCTGCTTGCCTTTTAAGACCACCCTAATTCTTCATAATTGGGTAATTTTAACGCCTACCACTTCCGGCGACGACATCTAACAAATCAGGGTGTATGGGCGTGAGCAGTCGTAAGCTACTTCCACCCACTTGTTATTCGTTGCTCCCTGGTCAAAGTTTACGTCTAACAGTTTGCATCATCGATTTTTGTTAGTATCGCTCAGTCCCTTTTCTGCGTTTTTACGAGTGTCGTATCGCAAATATCTGGTTTGTGCTTCTTCTACTTCTCTTTCGCCTTCATCAACTAAAAACTCTACTAGTAGAGTGTCCTAGCTAATATTTCCTACATAACTAATCTTCTGCTCAACAAGTGCACCTAGTACAGTTAAACCTTGGTTTTTGTACGCCTCTCATTTCGTACGTTTTGGCTTTTGTAGAATTTTTTCTACGAAATTTTGTCTCGGTTATCATACGTTTCCTCGGTTTTTGTACACTCAAAAACGCTCCATCCAGGGCCCTGTATCAAGCGCCCAAACAGAGCATCCCATCTACTGTCATGACCCAGTCTGCTTTTGTGTTCGTTGTTTTTTTGTGTTTTTCATTCGAGTGCAACTGCTTAATAAGCCATCATGGGGCCTTGCGTAAAAAAAGGCGAGAAACACAATAGAATTTAAGAAGCACTCATAGTAAAGTGTTGAAGGAAGTTGCCTGCCGATCTCAGTGAGAAAATGCCTACAACAAGCACTGCTTAGTGAATTTGAGGCCAGCAGAGGCTGGTTTGAAAAATTCAGAAAACGAATGGGCATACATAATGTGCCTACTCCAAGGATTAAGGACATGTTTGCAAAGTGAAATGATGTAAGAAATTTTGTGGAGAATTATAATCGCAACAAAGAAGTTGTAATGCATGTCTCCATGTTTATTGACAATGTCATGTTTAATTTTAGGCAAATTTTAAATAACCACCAGAAACAAATATGTCTGGGCAGTTTTGTTGTGCGACAGGGGTCCAGAAACTCTCAAACTGGTCCTAATGCCAGTTAAAAAAGAAGAGGGGAAGTAACCTCAGATAGTGGAAGTTAAAACGAAGAGAAGTAACCCCAGATAGGTCCTTGATACCTGAAATCCTTCTGGAGGGAGATTCACCTTCCAAACAATAACCTCGCCTCCTCCCTCTCCCCTCCTCTCCATCTCCCATACTCTAACAAGTGTTTTCATAAAGGCAACAGTGATTTAAGTGTTCATTTATTCATTTCATTAGTCATTTATATTTATCTCTTATTGTTTTCTGTATGTAAAACTGATTATATTATATTTTCGGATTTTGTACGTTTCAGTTTTCGTGGGAGGTTCTGGAACAGATTATGTACGAAAACCGAGGTTCCACTGTATATATTAATATAAAGAAGGCGACATGTATGATGTAATAAATAAATATTTATGGAAATAAGAACGTCTATAGTATATTTCAAGTGATTCAGGTGCAAATTCTTATTCTGCACTCAGGAGTTTTTTTCTCTACTCATATCAAATGCATGATTAAAAGAATCTTCAAATAATTCTTTTTTTATTCAGAAAAAAATTAATACAAAACTCCCTTGCATTTGGCTTGCTCCTAATAAGTTATAGAAATTACTTTAAGCACCTTAACAACCATTTCGAAGCTCTGTTGTTTACATGTATTGGTTGGATATTTGTCAACTTTGTGAAATATAAAAACTAAAGATGAAACAGGAAGATTGAACATTATGTACTAAAAAAAATCATGTAATACACTCTCATTAATCACACGGAATATGTAAATACATTCAGTCAAAGAATATGAAGAAATTTGTTTCTTTGCTTTGTACCTCAAAGTGCTAAAGTATAGCTTTATTTCCTTTCTATGAGACTCCAGTGTATCAATATATACTGCAGTACTTTATGTGAACAATGGTTAATCATTAGATTACTTGAAAGTTACGCTTTACCTTTGGCTTTCTCATCTGTAACAAAATATAGTAGGGTTTTTTCTTGTCTGTTATCACTTCACACAAGTGGCCCTAAAACCTGTTGAATTCATGAATTCCAATGCATGTACAGATCTTAAAAAGAAAAAAAAAAAACTTATAACCCTTGATAGGAGATTTAGTACTGAAAGTTTTTTTTTTTTTTTTTTTTTTTTTTTTTTTTTGTGACCAGTGAGAAAGTTGACAGTGCAAAGAATACTAAACACTGTAGAAGAGTAGTTTCCATAAGTGGTAAGTTTCACAACTTAGACTTATTAGGCTTGATGTATCTTAAAGGCCAGGTTTGTTACTGGAGTAATAATTCCAAAATTATGTTTCACCCCATCCAGAACTTGACATTACTTGAAAGGTCTCCAGTACACACACTATGTAAAAATATAAATATGTACAGTTAACAGAAATAGAAGGAAGTGCTTGGATGGTTGATAGTACCATATTTGGACAGAAAGAAGCATTGGTAACACTGCTTAGTCATAAGTACGCTGTGAAGTAGTTTTGACCCAGAAAAAGACAGTCAGGGGGGAAAGGTCAGGCAAGATAACTTTAGGGGGGTTGGGTTTCCCTTGGTTTCTTAAGAACTTCAACAAAGCACTATATAGATCATTTGACAAGTCAATAGTCATCACATGTTAAAGTTTGCTTGTCTCATTGGCTGCATTCCAATGGACTCTGTAACAAAGCACACTTCCCTCTTTTGTTCCATTGCATTATTTCTTACTATTCACTTAATAAATGGTTGCTGAGTGATTGTGTTGCAACGTTTTCACTTCAACAAGTGGCTTTTGTTGTGGTGCTTGCAGCATCGCAGGTGCTGTTATTGCTGTGAGTAGTGCTGTGTAAGGTCCCACCAACTTCTAAGAGGGCCAGGAAATGCAGATCCTTCTAAAAAAGCTGAAATTCATCACTAGAATCGAGGCCAGATGGGTAATGGCTTGCATCATGGAGGAGTATGGTAATGTGTGTTCTCCTCTGAAGGACATCAAAGGTGCGAAGGACAAGCTCAAGAAGTAGTACATGATGGACTTTGGGAAGATGTCCAGGAGTCAGGCCTGCAAGGTGATGGCCAAGCTCTACCATGAGGAAGTTGAACCTTGTTCTGGTTTCAACATCAAATCGTGGCTGGCATGCACTCTGATGGTGCTGAATTGAAGTTTGCAGGTCTTCGTGATGTTGGCTGTTTCAGTTAAAGATTTAGCATAAGCTTTCCAACAAAAATACTCATGGCAAAGCTTTGGATGCTTCTGAGGAGGGAACAGAGGAATTTTGGCAGACACTAAAAGACTTAATGAAAAAAGGCCTTGTTTTAAATCAGAACTACAAGACTGACAAAACTGGTTTATTCTGTCATGCCTAGCCCACCAACACCTTGGCTGAGGAGATGGAAAAGAATTTACCTAATCGAAAGTTTTTTTGAAGCAACCTGTGTCTGCATTATGTGCATACGCTTCTGGTAGCCATTGTTACAAACAGTTGTAGTTGCACCTGCCAAGCAATCACACGCCCTGCAAGGGTTGATGGATAATCTCCCAGTGATTTAGTATTATATCTTTGGCAAAGGCTTAGTTCACCCTAATTTTAACCTAATTGGTTGTTGATGGAGATCACAAGTCATGGTTTTACTTCCTAATACAATTGTCCTTATTCAGCTGATAGACCAAGGTTGTATTATCATTGCAACAAAACAGTTGCACCAGAGGAAGTGACCTGGAGTACTGTATTGAACACAGAATTTGGACCAAAGGCCAAGCACTGGGACTTAAGAGATCATTCAATGCTGAAACAATAATTAACAGTAAAACGTTTGAAAGGTGTAACAGGAGTAACCTTGCAGTTGCAGTATGAATCAATTGTTAGGAGAGAGTGGAAAGAAGGTGGAAGAAAGAGAATATGACCAGAGGCACAGGAAAAGGAATGAAGGGGTTGCAGCAGGGGCTGGAGAGACGTTGCAAAGAACTTCAAGTAATGCCTGCAATGTACTGCACAAGGTGCACTGACAGCACCTACCCCTTATAGGAAGGGACCTGGGGTAGGTGATGATGGAATGTTAAAGAATGAGGAAAAGGAGCAATTGATTTATGGGAGAATAGACTCTTGAGAGACTACAAAAGTATTTGCTGAAATCTACCATGTTCACCTTCACCAATGCTTAGAAGAAAGTCACCGCAATGACGTTGAGGCACACTTAGAACTATTTCCTGAATTGGGAAGAGGGCATGATAGACTTCCAGTGACTAATATGGTTCTTTCTTTCATACAACTTCAAGGAGGACATACGAGAGTGGAGGGATAATGATGATGACGAGGATCCTGGTTTCCAACTGTATTGCCTGACAAGAAGATAGGCGCAGTTGCTGCTGGTGGGAGAGGTGAAAGCCCCAAAAGATTACAACAGTGACAGCAAAGTCTGCATTACAACCAGCCCCTTGGTACAGCAAATGCCGCCCTTGGTATTCACTATGTTTATCAAACAGTGATGGGGAATCCCAACATGACTTTCACCTTTCCCAGGACCTTGATGTTTGCTGCAAGTATGGCTGCAGATGCTGATAGAACATAATAATGATGTTCTTATAAACATTTAATTTATTTTCGGTGCTTTGAATCCTTACTCTTACACACAACAACCAGTCTGCATTGGTCATGATCATCATCTATACTCTGCTTTTTTCCATATGTCACCCACCTGTGGTGCGTATGGTAACACTCGTCCCGGGCTTAAAATATTAACGGTGTACTTCGCATACAGTAAATTATTAAAAACACTTTTTCAGTTGCAAATGTACACCAGATATCCTTTTATTTACCTACAACTTACACATAGTGTAACTATCTAAACTAAAGCCCGGACTCAGTGTTACCATACGCCAACACCACAGGCAGGTGGACAGATGGAAAAAAACTGAGTATAGTTTAGGGCAGGTATTCATGCTACCCATATCCTAATGCATGGAAGCACTAATTTAAAAAATAAAAAAAATTTTAAATTTTTCTCATCTTAATTTAGGTTAAGTAAATAGAACAGTATATCTTCTATATAATTGGTCTAAGAGGATTTCGCAGCTTATTTAGGAATTGATTGCTCGCTGCTCTACCCGTTTATACCGACACCCTGACGCTTCTTTCAGACCCGCCTTAATTCCCTGGCCACCCCCAAAGCCCCATTCGCCATCCACTTCTTTGAAACTGTTTTTCAGCTCAGATGTTGAACACTTCAGCATTCTTTGTTGAAATGTCAGGTTCCTCCAGCCAGGAATATGATGTCTGCCAGCCTTCTAGGTGTAATGACAGCAAATCTTTCATTTAAAATTTATGACAGTACCCAGGAAAAATTGGTGGACTGGGGCACTGAATTGGTTTTCAACTTATCAAGCTGTTAAGTTAGCCACTCGAAGTTGGGATTGTCTATGATCGAGTGTACGTAAGTAAGACGCGTAATGTAACCAAAACCAAGCGCGTACTGCGTAGCACGGGAGCGTAGCAGACTAGCAGTTGCGCAACCGCAGGCGCAATTGCTCTGTTCGACTGTTCGAAACAAGTACTGCAACACTGAGGGGAAAGAATGGAGCTCCCCTTTTATTTAATTTGAAATGACTTATTTCTCCCTTGTAAAAGGTATGCACTTGTCTCGGTTTATAATGTACGTTGCCATAACTTTATACTGTTCCTTTATATTTTTACTTTGATATAACTGCCAATTACCAAAAATTTTTATACTATGGTACTGTTGCATCGTGTTGAGTTTGCATAGTTAGGCGCAAGATTCTCGTCCTAAATGAACTATCTGTATACAGGGATACGGGTAACGGGTCCAGTAGTAAGAATCGGTATAAAAATCTGTGTTGTTCTAACTGTTATGGAAGGAATACCCAAGATGCTTTGTCAGAATGTGCCCGCCTACTGTAAAGAAGAAATAATTAAGAACCCTACGGGAGCCAATCTTTTCCTCAAACCCTGAATACAGAAGTGAAGATTTGACAGTCTCCGACGACAAGCACCAGCCTTCAACTAAGAAATAGGCCTAGATAATTTAGCCTATGCCTATGAGGTACTTTGTATTAGCTATGCCAAGGTTTGAATTGTAAAGTGGCAGCAGTGGGATGTATTTTATCTGTTACCCTATAGGTAGTAGTATCCACGTCCTCCTAAGGTTGGTTCAGGTATTTTAGCGTAACCTAATTGCATTTAGGCCTATGTAACACCCTTGCGTTAAGGTACTGTTTAGCTTATGAATTGTAGCCTATATTGATTTTTTTTGCCTGTGGTCCTTGTATAACATAGTCTGCAAAATGGAGGGTAATGTAGGAGAGAGAGACTTATATGACAATTTGTTATCTGCCATGAATACTCAGTTGTCAAATGCAACAATTGTGTGATCAGCTTGTTGACCTCGAGAGGAAAATGGCTGGCAATTTATCAATCTCTGCACATGTCACTTCCATGCCATTCAAATCTGTCTGGGCTAATAGTTCAGACATTAACCCATTTGCCACAGTAGACAGAACAGAGATATCTATGACACCACGCAACAACCCAGCTTCACTGTTGACACACAATATATCCAATAATACTCATCCAGTAATGCCAGTATCCATTCAGGGAAGTAACACAGCAATAACCCCTTTTGTTCCAGTATATTAACCCTGAATCAAATCCTATTGAGTTAATCTTTCTAAGGGCTATGTTTTAAAACCGCTAAGGATATTTTGATGTTGAAGTTGTCAGAATTACAAAGATGTTTTGGAAACTGATAATGACTTGCTAGGATTTTTAGTCCATGTAGAATTCTGTGTTTCTTCAGATGCTGATAGAATCCAAGTAGCACTTATCAGGGTGGAACAAGAAATAGCTACACTATAACTGCTGAAATGGTCAAAAAGGGGAAATAACATATCTTGGAGTCAATTTAAGGACATAATGAACCACCACTTTGCTAGGTTAACTAATATTGCGCTGACTTGTCAGGAAATGAGATTGAACGTTCAGTACAGATGAACCCCCTAGACCATTTGTTAACAGAATGAAATGCAAATTTCTGCGGTTTGAAGTGAAATTTCTAAGAATTCCCGCCCTTCCTAAAGCTGACAGTCTTGTGAAAAAGGTTGTATAGGGAGGACTTGCAGGTACATCTCGATTGCCAGATTTTTTTAGACCAAGTAGAGTTCTGCTTTTTTTGTTTCTTCAGATGCTGATAGAATTCCAAAAGTAGCACTTATCAGGGGGTGGAAACAAGAAACTAGCTACACTATTAACTGCTGAAATAGGTCAAAAAGGGGAAATAACATATCTTGGAGTCAATTTAAGGACATAATGAACCACCACTTTGCTAGGTTAACTAATATTGCGCTGGCTTGTCAGGAAATTGAGATTGAACGTTACAGTACAGATGAACCCCCTAGACCATTTGTTAACAGAATGAAATGCAAATTGTCTGCTTTTGAAGTGAAATTTCCCAAGAATTCCCTTCCTAAAGCTGACAGTCTTGTGAAAAAGTTGTATAGAGGACTTGGCAGTACATCTCTTGCCAGATTTTTTAGCCAAGTAGAGTTCTGTGTTTCTTCAGATGCTGACAGAATCCAAGTAGCACTTAGCAGAGTGGAACAAGAAATAGCCACACTATTAACTGCTGAAATGGTCAAAAGGGGAAATAACATATCTTGGAGTCAGTTTCAGGACATACTGAATCACCACTTTGCATGTTTAGCTGATATTCTGCAGGCTTGGCAGGAAATTGAGATTGAACGTTGCAGTACAGATGAACCCCCTAGAGCATTTGTTAACAGAATGAAATGCAAATTGTCTGCTTTTGAAATGAAATTTCCTAAGGATTCCCTTCCTAAAGCTGATAGTCTTGTTAAAAAGAAGTTGTATAGAGGACTTAGCAGTACATCCCAAAAAAGACTCGAGGATTTCCTGGATGATGGGATATCTTTAGAGAGATTTATTGAATTTGTGGAATATGAGTACCATTTAGCTACCATAAGTGGAGGTGTTACCCAACAAAGAGTTTTTCCTGTTAATAATTGCAATTCCCAACCACCGCCTATAGTAAATAGTAATGCAAATAAGACTATAATAGAATTGCAAGATCTGAAGAAGCAAATTAATGATTTGTCTAGCAAATTAAAGAAGTTTAGTAAGAATAAAGACAATCAGTATTGTGCTTATTGTAAGGTCAGAGATCACAAACTTTCTGAATGTCCATGTAACCCTTCTAAAGGTGTGTATTGATTGTCACGAACCAAATTGTGAAATAGGTACAGCAAAGTGTACAGGACCTGTTAAGGATGCATGACTAAGCCCAAGTGTCAGGTCTCCTATCAATTTGATGATAAACAATGTAATGTGCTGTGCCTTAATTGATACTGGTATTGAAGTATGTATGTATTTTGGATGTTCACATTGGTTCCAGGGTGGTTACCCATTTGTCTTCTGTTGTGCCTGATGGTTATCTGAACACAGACTTATTGTTAAGAGCCGATTTGATTAGGTCCGCACCAATGACATGGGATGGTGCACATAAAATTATTATTTTGGACAGATATATTTACCCAGTAAGATATCTGAAACCTAGACCTTCTAATGAGAGGGTCAGACAGATTAAAGTACTTCAGCTTAATGAATCTCATAAAGCTCAGGTTAGACTTAGAAGGAAACTTATTCTACCTCAGTATAGTACAGCTGGTGTTTACTCCTTTCCTGAAGATGAACCTCTGGACATATTGTTATTATTTGTACCTGAAATTAAGGAGTGTCAAACTCAGTTTGCACTATGCCTTAAGATTAATGGTGCTCAAGTAGTGTTTTTGCCACTTGTCAATAATACTAAAGCTAGGATGACAAAGAAGGTTGGAACTTTATTAGGATGTTATAGGATAATCGGTGAAGAATACATTGATCAGCCAGTTCCAAAATGCAGAAAACTAGAATTTGGAATGACTTCGTTCCTCCTAGTGTTAATGTTAATATCAAGTCAGGCAATACTAGAGAAGAAAAGGTTAAGTATTTGCTTTCTCAGCAA
>NC_061087.1:82018557-82034845 GCF_015104395.2 Macrobrachium nipponense
GCTTTCTCAGCAAGATAAAGAAGCAGAAGTAAGTGATGTTGGTTGCTAGTCATTCAGTGTTCATTCTTGAAGAAAAAGAATTGGGGGGAAGTGTAAAGATGTACAAGCTCATATTGCTGTGAGTGATCCACAGTCAGTTAGGTCTCCCATATATCAATACCCTGAAAAGCCAAAACCCTTATTGCCACCATATTAGAAGATATGGAAGAAATAGGAATAATAGAACCTTCAATTGTGGCATGGCTAAGCCCTATTTAACTTTTTAGGAAACCTGATCATACTCGGAGAATGTGCTTCGATTACCGTAAAGTCAACACATACCTCCAAGTTGATATTCACCCTTTCTTAGATGATATTGTGGTTTGGGTTCCCAGTTTTCCACTTTTGTTAAAAAGATTAGAACAACTATTAAAACCTTTCAGTGAAAGAGGAGTGAAGTTAAATCTAAAGAAATGTGAGACAGGCCAAAAGGGAAATAAAATTCTGAGGTCTCATAATTTCCAAGGATGGTTGTAGATCATGTCCAGACAATATCAGTGCCATCCAAGAAATGAAACCCCCAAATAATACTAAGGAAACAGAGATTTTGAGAAGCATGTGAGTTCTACAGAAAACATTAAGGATTATGCTAAAGTTGCTGGGAAACTAGTAGAATTTTAGGAGTTTGTGAGTTCTACAGAAAACATTAGGGATTATGCTAAAATTGCTGCTCCCTTGACTAATCTCTTAAAGGAGAAGGAACCCTTTTTGTGGACCAAGGATTGTCAGTCCAGCTTTGCACAGATGAAACTGGCATTAATCACTGCCCCATTACTAGTAAAGGCCCAGATGACTAAACCCTTAGAATTGTTCACTGATGCTAGTTTAGATCATGTAGGTGCTGTTTTGATGCAGAGACAAGATAATCAGTTAAGACCCATTGGATATTTCTCTAAGAAACTGAAGCCAGTTGAACAGTGCTACAGTACCACTGACAGAGAAGCACTTGTTATTGTCTTAGCCTGTCCATCATTTTCTTTGGGGTTAGAGTTTTGTATTTCTGGTGATAAAAGTTTACTCTCGACGTGGTTTGGAAGTCGCATAAAGCCGTTGGTCCCATTGCTGAATAACCGCTGGTTCCATGCAACGTAAAAACACAATACAAACAAACAACCTTTGGGGTGTTCCGTTTACCATTCACACAGATCATCAGCCTCTAGTTTCAGTATTCAAGAGGAAAACAGTCGCCTAGAATGAGCAGATGGGTAATTGAGATGCAGGATTACCGTTTCAAGGTAGAATATAGGCCAGTTAGAGATCAGGTGGCAGATCAACTAAGTAGACCAGTCAGAGCAGTCTTTCATCAGAGTAGGGACAATTATCTCAGTTTGAGCAAAGATGAATTCAAAGAAAAGCAGTAAGAGGAACCCAGGTGGTTGAACTGATAACTTTTCTCAGGTGGTAAATTACCATGCTAGAGCTTTGATTAATCAATTCATGTTGTATGAAGGATTGTTGTATCTCGGTGCAGATGAAGTTGATAACTGGAATCAGTTAAGATTATTAGCTCCTAAGGACTTAACAAAGACAGCTTTGAAGTTTGGTCACGAGTCAGTGTCAGGTCACCTGGGTATACACAAAACAATAAATGTTATTGAAAACCTGCTCTATTGGCCTTCGTTGCATACAGATGTTACAAGATATGTAAGTGAATGCGTAATGTGCCAAAAACATAAAACCAGTAGTTCTTTCCAACAACAGTTTGAAGAATTGCCTCCTGTAACTAAGCCTTTAGAGCAAATTGGTCTTGATTTAACTGATATGCTATCTGGTGCAAATGGTTATATGTAGATATAGTATGTTGACTGTTATTAATCATTACAGCCAATATGTTAAGTTCTATCCATTGCGAAGTCTACAGAGGAAATAAGCAAAAACTTCCTTGTCTATTTGCATAACTTTGGTGTACTACCTATGAGAGTCATTCTTGATAATGGTGTTGAAATCACCTCAAACTAGTTTAGACAATTATGCCATAAACATAAGATAAACACTGGTTATATTACCCTGTTTCATCCACAAGGGAACAGAGTAAGTGTAAGAAAGTATAGTACATGAAAACAGTACTAAATGTAATGTGTAAAGGACATCCTTATCAGTGGCCTAAATACTTAGGTGAAACACAGCTTGCTCTAAATTCTGTTGTGCATACTACTTGATGAACAACCTTTCTGTATTTTTCTCTAGTAGAGCCCCTAGACAAGTGACTAGTGTGTTACCCACAATTACTGATGATGTAGAAGACTGTCATTGCAAAGGTTCATGAAATAATTCAGAAAACAGAGATGGCCAGTAAGTATCATGCAATAGCCAATTAAAAGGAGGAAAAATGAGTTAGTGGATGAAAACACTCTTGTGTGGGTTAAAATGAAAATGAGATTCCTAACACTAGTAAGAAACTAAACCCCAGATGGTGCGGTCCATATGTAATAACCAAAGTGTATAGAGATGGTGCTAAATATGAGTTGAAAAACTTGTTTGATCAAACCATAATTGAATCTGCTGCTGACTAAAGTGAAACCCTATATAGGACAAGAATAGTGATTAGTAAAATAATGCAGTAAATGGATGTCATCACTCCTGAAGTAGTGAATGAAAGAGTACAAACTTGAGGTGCTAATGATATTATTCCTCTCTCTAGGTTAATTGAAGAACTTGAGATCATTGTATTATTGTACTGTATGGTGTATTTTTGTATATCTGTGAAGAATATTTTTGTATTTGCATGCCTTAGAAGATCCTATATACATAAACATTATGCCCATTTTTAAGTACAGTGGTCCCCCCATATTCGCGGGGGATGAGTACCAGACCCCCCCCGTGAAAAGTTAGAACCCGCGAATAGTTGGAACCCCTATAAAAACACTGAAAACAGCCTATTTTGTTAGTTGAAACTCAAGAAAAACCCACTAAAAATTTGAATACTTGATTTTTTTAACAGTTTTATCACAAAAAGTGCATTTTATGATGAAATTGATAAAAAAATAAAAGAATTTGTGGATATTTCTCATAGAAAAATACCACGTGTGAATTTTCCGTAAATAATGCGGGGAAACTTTTCCAATACAAATCCACGAATGTGTGAGTCCGCGAATCCGGAGAACGCGAATGTGGGGGTCCACTGTATATTCTGGTATGCATTTATTACATTCATAGATTATGGATCTGATGATACTACTAGTTTTGTGTACAGTCAACTTATACTCAGTGAGTTTGTATGAACTTCGTTGAGTCTTGTATGAAGAGTTACCCATCCAAAAGCTTTACAGACTCAGGTTGAGTTGTTCAAGTTATGTGACTGATGTTAAGTTGGTCATTAGGATGCTTTAAGAGGTATGTTATCTTCAAAGGAAAGTTTTTCCTGCTTGTGGTTATTGAGTGAATGAGCCTGAATGATGATGTACACGATTGTTTGTGAGAAAAATAATCATAAGTGATTTTACCCCTAATGAGGAGTGACTAGATCTTAACCAAATTTAAGATCACTCTTACTTAAATGTTAAACTTGGTGAAGATATTAGGATGGTTAGATAGAAATGTGCCTTAGGGTGGCATCCCACAACTTGCTCTCTTGTGTGTTAGCAGATTTACTGATTAAATGTGCAGTTTTACATCTCTGGTTGAGAGATAGGAAGTATTTACTGTGTGCAAGACCTGTATTGTTGTCAGATTTTTAGTCTACCCTAATATTATAATTGGGGGCTGGTCATCCTTGATAAATGAAAATCAATTTCCTTTCGGGTAAAGTGATGTAATGATGAAAATTTTTCATTTAAAATTTATGACAGTACCCAGGTAAATTAGTGGACTGGGAAACGGAATTGGTTTTCATCTTATTTAGCTGTTAAGTTAGCTACTGGAAGTTGAGATTGTCTATGATCGAGTGCACATATGTAAGTGCGTAACTGTAACCAACCCAAGTGCGTAGTAGTTGCATAAGCTCAAATTGCTCTGTTCGAGACAAGTACGACAACGCTGAGGGGAAAGAATGGGCTCCCATTGTATTTCATTTGAAATTATGTATTTGTCCCTTGTTAAAGGTATGCACTTGTCTCAATTTATAATGTACATGTTGCCATAATTTGATATTGTTCCTTTATATTTTTACTTTGATATAACTACTGTTCCTTTATATTTTTACCTTGATATAACTGCCTATTACCAAAAATTATGTTACTGTTGAGTAAGTTGCACCTTGAGTTTGCATGTGGGTGCAATTGTACCACAAACTGTAGACTAAGATGTGAGTTAGTCTTCCATATATTTATGAAAATGTCAATTCTTGAATTAAATTCCACCTACCGTATGCTATGCATATAAAGTCAGGCTAGCTGGCTGTGCAGTGTAACAGTAACCGTTAAGTTAGGCAGGAGTACAGCATAGCCTAGCTCTTTGGTGCAAGATTGCTTTCCTAAATGAACTGTTTATATTACAAGGAACCAGTATAGGGGTCCAGTATAAGGGTACAGTGTAAGGTAAGAATCTGTATAAAAATCTGTGTTGGTACTAACTGTTATGGAAGGAATATAACTAGGAATAATTTGCTTTCACAATCTATCCACTTACTGTAAAGAAGAAATATTAAAAAAACCTGCAGGAGCCAGTCTTTCCCTCAACCCTAACTACAGAAATGTAGATTTGACTGTTTCTGACAAGTACCAGTTCAAATAAGAATAGAGGGTTGACTATTAGCCTATGCTAAGGTTTGAATCATTAGATGTAGGCTAGTCTGAGTTAATAGTCCTAAAAGTATGGTAGCCTTCAAATGTAAGCCAGGACTATTTACACATCATTACTGTATACATATACAGTACGGTAAAATACCCAAATACGTAGTAATAATATTATGATTAATATTGTGTGACATAGGCACCTCAACACCTCTTCCAATCAGTTTACCATTTCATGACTTTGGTAAGGTTATGAGACTGATGATACACCAGTGTTTGGGTTGGGTTTTGTTGGGGGGGGGGGTGGGGGGGGGGACTTAATTTATTTGTGATTGCCTTCATCTGAGATTGGGAAGCTACTCTGTACGTGGACCTGAAAAGGGTCTCTGATACACAGGCTGTTCGTACTAGTGATTATACATACAGATGCCACCTTGACAGGTTGGAGAGGCCAGTGAGAGGATTGTCAGTTAGGGGAAGATGGTGACCTGCTCAGAGAGTTTTACCAGATTCCTGGGGCTATTGGCTGTCTTTTCATCTCAGAAAATTGAAACCACCAAAAGGGACTCGCATTTTGTTGGTCCTAGAATATGACTGCAATGTCTTCTTTAAAGAGGTTAAGCTCATGATGAGCTCCTCTCTGGTCATTAATTCCAAACATGCCTTCACAATCCAAAAGCAGAATGCTTAGCCACGTGCAAAAACCATTACGTTCCAGTGTATGTCTCTGAACCTGGATATTCAGGCAATAGCAAGAGATGCATTTTACCAGACTACAAAAGATGGAGGACGATATACCTTTTTCCTTCATTGTCCCAGATTTCAAAAGTTTTAAACAATCTACTAGCTTTCAACAGAACCACTTATCAAGGAATTTTAAATCTAGTGTACTGTGAAGATTATTTGTCTAACATTACTAGGTACAGTTGGACACAGGTTTCCCTGGTACACCTTCTTGAGGGACTTCGAAAAATTATATGGTAACAGTGTTTACTGAGGGGGAGGACTCTCCCTCTCTTAGCAAGAGTTCCACCAATAAGCTCTAGAATTCTTTCAGTGGGAGGAGTCATTAGGTAGGTAAGAGAAACAAACACACACACACACACACACACAGTCCCCAATACACCGGAAAAAAGTAAAGAAAAAAAAAATCTGAGCAGGTTATATCACTGTACTAAGATTACTGTCTCACTTTTAATATAAGTTTGTTTATTAAGATTCCATTTAACTTTCGTCTAAGACGTCATCTTTCCACCGTGTCTGTTGTTATATATCGGTCACATTCATTACGCAATACTTAAAATTTATCAAAATTTTAGAGTTATATTGGTATTGGAGAGAATCAGGAACATCATAACAGGATATTTTAACCTTATCACGTAAGCCAAGTTTATACTATCGGTTGCAGTGCGTTTCCTACCAATAATATAATAGGAAGCTATAAAGAGAAGCGCAGCAGCACTTCATTAACATATTCAAAAACTCAGTGAACGTGTTGAAGTGTCTGACACCTTAGCTCCTTTTCTCTCTCTCTCTCTCTCTCTCTCTCTCGCTCTCTCTCTCTCTCTCTCTCATATTAGCGAATTTAAAGTGACATGTCATCTAGAAATACCATTGTGCTAAGTTATGCAGTTTTGATATGTCATTAAACACCCTCTAATCTTGACTAAACTAATATATGCATATATATTTTTTCGGGGGGTCGGGGGGAGTGGTGTCGGGGATTGAGTTCTTGTTGTTAAGCCGTCTTACAGGTTTTGGAATTCTAAAATGTAATTCAAACTGACAAGCTTCTTGCTTTTGCTGTACCGATGTCCTCAGACCTGGCTTTGCTACAACTGAAATGGGTTGGGGCCTAGGGGTAAGGTGGGCCTTTGTTGCGACCCCGATGAGTGGACGAAAGTACAGATATGCTCGTGGATAGAGTGTATGGCTAACGAAAAGCGCCACTTGAAATATTTTCTTGTTTATCTTTAATGCCTGCGTGTTTTTAGTATTTATCCTAATATTATATAGTACTGTAGATTTTCTGAATACAACAACATTTACAAGAAGAAGGATTGGATTGAACTCACTCTCTCTTGTAAATATAAGAATGAAAAAGAGAGAGAGAGAGAGAGACCTAGACGTTACTGAGGAATCAAAATGAAACTACTAGGGTCAGAGAACATTCCACAACTTGTAATGGACAGTGAAGAAGGACTCCCAAAACTTGGTGCAAACTTTTTAACATTCCCATATGGTAAACTTAATTCGTTTGCCAATGATAAACAATTGTTGATATTCAGAGGTTTTCATGTATTCATGGTTAGGTTTTTATTCCCTCTTGAATATACTGTAGAGGTTATTCCCTAAACGCCGTTCATTACAATAATTATTACATGATATGGATAAACATATCTACTTGGCTTATATTTTCTAATATATTAATTGTGATACATGTTTTAATGTCATACGGACAGAAATTCCTTTCGCTCTTATCATCATTCGTGTGAGGATAAGAGACAGACGTCTCTACTATAAAACAGCCCCTTCAGTCATTTACCTGTCCATTGTTGAAAGAGATATTTGGAGAAATGTAGTTTGATGATATTGTCCTAGGGTTCTCTTTTTAGATAATTTTTAAAGAAAAAAATCCAGGATAGCGAAATTCCCTTTAGATTTTGAACTCCATTGAAATATCAAATTCACCTTTCTAATAAATAAATTATAATAATCATGACCTGGAGCTAAACGATATTCATTCTGTTTACGATTTTTGTTTACATCATACGACATGGAAGTTCAGCGGAAGCCATGGGGTAATCCAAATATACATACTCAATTTTTACATTTATTTTTAATATTAGTGAGAAGTCCAGCCACCTTCCTTGTAGATCACCTCTTGCAATCTGTTAGGCATAGAAGATTCGTAGTTTCTGACGATCTGTTGGTTGTGGAAGACCTTTCATTGCGTTCCCAGTGGTCCTCTCTCTCTCAGGCTTCCAAACATTTTACCAATTAGCCTAAATATTTTCATGAGGTTCATGTCTGTATCCTTACTTGGCCAGTCAAGCAATTGCAGATCCTCTCGACCTTGAAACAGATTCCTGGACTATTCTGGCCGTATGGATGGGGCAGCGGTCGTGAATGAAAATCACAGGAGCAGGTGGGGAGGAATAATTCCGCTGTTGAAGTGAAAGAAGTTAGAAATCCTGAAGAATTTCAATGTATTTTTCACCAGTGAACCTCCACTCAATCCTGGTGATATCATCCATACAATGTAAGAAGATCCAGCCCCACACGCTTACTCTGAAATGCCCATTCCTGGTCACCTCGTAAATGTCTTCTGTAGTATCTGAAGGGAAAAAATCTAATTTTTAACAATTTACGGTTTGCTTTTCGTAATAGGGAAAATAATGCTATATCGTTTGGGAAAATAAAATGCTAAGTAAGAACCCTTGCAATAAGTTAAGAATGTTTATTCATCTGCAAGGATTAATACTTATAATAGTATTAAGTTTGATCTGCAAAGGTCCGTTATGATATGATTATTCTTTAATTCAGTAAACAGGCTGTACTCTATAGCTTATTTATAAGTATGCCTACGTGATTATTCATAACATTAATAATGCATTTGCTTAATGCCTGAAAGCTGGCCATAGTAGAACTAATGGGGGGTTTTCAATGAAGATTTTTTATTTTCACACTTCTCGTGGCAATATAATTTAATTAGCGGAAAATACATGGTTATTGACAAAATTATTATCTTTTGATTATAATATTACCCTTGCTTATATTATATAATCTGACTGTTATTAATGATTATAGAAACTCACCTTATATTACTCGGTCTTCACTTATGTATCCTGCATGCTTCTGCTAGTAAAAGACCTTCCGTCACTGCATACGATCTCGAGACCAAAACTCCATTATCCTCCCCCTCCCCAAACTGTGAACAAAGGGCAAAGGACTATCAGCACGATGCCGTTCGTGAGAAATTCCTTCTTGGCAGGAATTCTATGAGGTATTCCTGCCTCATGCAGACGTCTTCGCACCGTCATAGCCGAAACATTTAATGCCAGACGTTCACAAATAGCAATATTATTGGTAAAAGGGTCTTCTGCTGCTCGTCGAATGTCGTCGTTATCCTAACGGGTGGTCATTCGTGGTGGAAGTCTTCGAAACTGAAATACGTAATTAACATGCATATACCTAGATAATCAAGATTAATTATAGCCTGTTTACTTATGGGAGGGCTATTTGGTATTCTGGGAAGTAAAGAGAAAGAATCACTATTAGAGTTCAACAGGACCAAGGCAACTGTAATTTAGGTTTCATGATTTTACGGGTTTGTAAGGTTTATTGTTTAAAAAATTAATAAATAAATGAAATAAATAAATGCTATCCAAAGTCGGTCAATTTCCCAGTCTAAGCATGCCTCCTTTTCCATTTATTTACTGCTGTAGGGGAGACGTCAAGACGCTGTGCAACAGCACGTATTGAAAGCCCACTTTCTCGTAGAGAGACGATCTGCGCCAGGAGAACCATATATTGCTGTTCATTTGGAGACTATAACGAATACTACTAGCAGAGGACAGATAACCTATCAAAATTTATACAACACCTCAGTCTAGCCATGATTGGGTGACAAACTTGTTAGCGTGTAATAGGGGTGCTGCAGCAGTGATATCGTTATCACTGAACAAAGTGATATATTAAATCACACGATCACTGGGACTGAGTGATTGATTGGCTGTTACTGGCATTGCAACATCTCAGGTCATTACTGTCATTGATAACGTTTAAAATTCTGTATGTCTTCATAATGATAAATTGTTAATTGTCTGTTTGAAACACTAAAGGTGGTGGTGTTCCTCTCTTAACGTGAATTCCATTAATCTGCTTTCGGGCTGTTTTAGTGTATAAGAGGTTGGAGGAGGCAAACTTGTAATAAGTATTAATCATCATAGATGAATAAACATTATCTTTAATGCAGTGGTTGTTACGGAAAGCAACGCGTAAATTGTAAAAAATTCAGATTGTTTTCCTTCAGATACCACCGAGGAAACATTTACGAAGTTGCCAGGAGTGGCTTGTAACCGTAAATGTGTGGGCCTGGATTTCCTTACATGGTATATGTGATATCTCCAAGACTGAAGGGTTTCCCCAGTGGAAATACGTTTAAAATTCTTCAGGATTTCTTACTCCCTTCACTTACACCAGCGGAATTATCCCTTTCCACCTAGTCCTGTCATTTTCATTCATGACGGATGCCCCATCCATACGGCCAGAATAGTCCAGGAATGGTTTCTAGATCGAGAGGATTTGAATTGGTTGACTGGCCAAATAAGGGTGCAGACATGAATCCCATAGATCCCGAGAAAGATAAAGTCGATTTATTAAATATTGAACAATTCACAGGTGCCCCGAGAGAAGCCGAAGTGCAGTGGAAAAATCACTGAATTTTCTAATCAGTTTTCTCCCATGTATACATAAAAAAAAAAAAAATCATTTTTGTTCCCGTTATTTTTATGCTCATCCATTTCGTATGAAGTAGCTACTGTCGCATATCTTATGTAATATAAGCATTAAGCAGGTTAGGAGATTAATTACGTTTGCTTTATGTCTATTACAATAATTAGAATCATAATTACCTGACTTCAATTACAAGATGGGGAACAATATCAAATACAATACAATTTTAATATTTCAAAATTGTAACAACAGCTCCAAATACATATATAAAAAACGTATGACTCAATTACATTTCGCCACACCTATTAATTTAAGGGTACCGTTAGGCTCACTTGGGGGTGCCGCCGATCGTAAAATATTTGCCAAAATACACTAATCAAAACAGGCTAATGAATTTTCAGGCATGATTAGCACTATAATATGAATGCTATTCCCTGTGAGTTTTGATCATCCTACAGGGAAAATAATGATTTTATGAAAAAAAATGTGAAAAACGGAATTTTGGCCCCGTCATACTGAAGGTTATTTGGTGATTGGTGAGAAACTACAGTCTTGAATAGAAATCGGTCTGACAAAATGTTGGTATATCCACCTGAACATGCACAAAAAAAAATTATCAAAATAGAACAGTAAATAAGCACATAATAACAAAAAAAAGAGCAACAACTTCGTAAGTTCAGCGAAAGCCTGCCGAAAAATCAGACTATAGCTAGGAAGAAATATTCAGGAAATTCAAATCTCGATTTAGGACAAAACCTTTTGAGAGTTTGTAGTTATTATGTCACTTGATAGCCTAAAACATCTAAAAACTTATATATTATTTAGACCAAGTCAAAGAAAACCCACCTCCAAAAAAAAAAAAAAAAAAAAAAAAAAAAAAAACAGGGTGGGGGTGGTTTTTTCTTTGATTGTCCAAAATAATATAATTTTTAGATGTTTTAGGCTATCAAGTGACATAATAACTACAAACTCTCAAAAGGTTTTGTCCCTAAATCGAGATTTGAATTTTTCTGAATATTCTTCCTAGCTATAGTCTGATATTTCGGCGGGGCTTTCGCTGAACTTACAAAGTTGTTGCTCTTTTTTTTGTTATTACGTGCTTATTTACTGTTCTATTTTGATAATTTTTTGTGCATGTTCCAGGTGGATATACCAACATTTTGTCAGACCGAATTTCTATTCAAGACTGTAGTTTCTCACCAATCACCAAATAACCTTCAGTACGAGGGCCGGAAATTTCCGTATTTTCACATTTTTTTCATAAAAATCATTAATTTTTCCCTGTAGGATGATAAAACTCACAGGGAATATGCATTATTATAGTGCTAATAATGCCTGAAAATTTCATTAACCTGTCTTGATTAGTGTATTTTTGGCAAATATTTTTTACGATCGGCACCCCCAAAGTGGAGCCTACCCTTAAGAAATGCAGATAGTTGCAAAGACTTTATACTTGAGTTTGGTTTCCTTTTACAGTCAATTTCTGCAACAATTGTAATTTGTAACTTATGATACCTTTAGTACAAATACAAAACAAACATATCTAAAATATTTTAGACCTGTAGAAATTATCGTTAGCATCCTATGATTTGCCTAAGTAAATTTTTAGTATGTTTATTGTGGTGAAAATTATTATGCTGATTATAAGAAAATGATACTGAAATACAAAACTCAAATACTGGAAAAAAAATTTCACAAAACTTTTTGCACAAAAAAAGGAAATAAATGGAATGAAAAAATTTTTTAGAATTGGTAGCTGGCTTGTCAAGATTCTCCCTTAATAATATAATAAATGAAATGGGAAGCGACTCAAAACATCTCTCCATTGCATTTGGTCAAGATGAGTTCTCGAAAATTAAGAGGGCGGCTCTAGGATAACAGTCTCAAATAAAGTTTTCAGTTACAATTACAATAACAATTACCATTAATTATAAATAAAAAAACAAATAGAATTACAGTTAACTTCAAAACGTGTAATTAAAAACATTTCAGATAAATGACAATTACACCAAGCCTGAATAAAAGGTAAGGTTTATTTGTAATTGGTAAAGCTCTCTTACTGTGGGTTTCACAGACAATGCAGTCACGTTTTTGGTCAATAACACTGTAATGAAGACTGGTATCAGTACGAGATTTTGCTGTAATTTTTCGGTATAATCAAGGCTTTAACTCTATTGGATGTTCGGTAAAAATGCTCAATTTTTATTTGTAACACATAGAGTAACTATAACCAGTTACCTATTCAAACCAATCTGTAGGCAATTGGCGGCTCTCTCTTGCTAAAAAAAAAAAAAGTTAAAAAGTTGCGTGACAAACGGATTTCTGGTACCATGCCGACAGCTATGCTCCTAGACGGCCATCTCTTCTTCACCTTCGTAATGCAAGCATATGGCTGATGCCCTGAGTCCAAATGAAGCTTGCCAAGGAGGTAACTAAACACAAGTATAACAGTAGATTTACCATCAATCACAGTGTCTATCGTTCTACTACTCCACCATACATGCAGATATCTCTTACTCCAATAATTATAATTATTTACTCATAACCCAAGTCAATAGTCACTAAAGAAAGAAAAAAAATTTTGATCTTAAGACAAAAATAGTAATAGCTACTACTACTGCTGCTGCTGCTGATGCTAATAATAATAGTTTTAAAAAATGCTATATTACTGGTTATTATTATTAATAATTAATTAATATTGTTCCCTTGTTTTCAACGTAGACCAAAAGTAATATATCCATTGCCTAAGGTAAGGTAGTACGGTACGGAATTTGCACATTTTTTCCGTACCTGAACTGTACCGTACCGTACTTCGGTAAAATTATCGTTGCGTAATTCCGTACCGTACACATAGGCTATAAATATCAACCGTACCGTACCGTACCGTAATGCCAGCCTTGCTGGCAGGTAACAACAGCGTGAATCGTTATATATATATACAACATTTTAAATTATTATTATTAGATTAGATAGATAGATAGATACAAAAAAAATCGTGCAAAATATACTTAAACTAAGTAACATTCAGAGAGAGAGAGAGAAGGGAGGGGGAGGAGAGGTGAGGGAAGTCTCTCAAGACGGTGTACCAGGTAAACCTGCGTCCAACTGTACTGTCACGCACAATAGTTCGTTCCCTCCGCTGATCCAGAGTGAACACGAATCCGCGACTATGAAACCCCGGGGCAGTTGAGCAAGTAACTAACGGAGCATCCAATAGATGTTGCGCCGTCAGGACAAGGAAGGAGTGGGCAGCAGATAGTTTTCTTGAGCATAGACTAAAGTATCCCTAATCTATTAACATTAATTAAGAGAGTGGTCGTAAACATTTTGTTGTTGACGATACTGGGTTTGAGTGTAAAATGTGCATTTAAGGAAATATGCGAAATAAATATGAGACTAAAAGTGCTTAGGAACTCAGTATTTATGAAATGGCATTTCCTATAGATTATTAAATCTTATATACTGACATGACTGTCCACGAGATCGATACAAAACTTTCACCAAGTTTTAACGGTGGTGTTCTGTAAGCAGCAAGCACCTCTATATATATATATATATATATATATATATATATATATATATATATATATATATTATATATACTATATATATATATATATATATATATAGTATATATATATATATGTATATATATATATATATATATATATATATATATATAATATATATATATATATACATATATATATATAGAACATCTATATCAGCAAATTAGCAAAATTTTCAGTTCACTTACTTTATTGACGGTAGCAACCATCACACAGATACATGTCTATATACTTATACAATTCATGATTGGGCCAACCTCCATAGAGAAAGCGGGCGATGTGGGCAATAACACACAAAAATTTGGGCTATATATAATTTTCTTTATTTACTAAATTTTAGTAATTAAAACAACATGAAATATTAGGATACTTTCACCAATATAACAGGTTCATATTTGGTGAAAAGAGAAAGACAGAACCACAGAATATAACAAGACAAAGATGAGTAGAGAGAAAGAGAGAGAGATAACTTATTAAGTTCTTTTCTAGATTATGGTGTGAGAAGCCTCGTGTTCTTATTTTCTTCCTAGCACCAGGTCAGTTGCAAAATACGAGTCATTATCCATTTTACTATATTTCTTTAGAAAGGATATTTTCATCCTTGTTTTTCAAGATGCATTGTAATAGAAAATAACTTAACTCAATTCCTGTGTTTCAAGAAGCAAAAGTAGTTTTCTAGTGCCGATGTAGTTATAGCCAATTCTAACGTGTAAAAAGAGTTAATATGTTTTTGTAGGAATGTAACTTTTCTCTCCTGTAAAGTCAACTGCCATAGTCCTTGCCGTTCCCTGACCATTTCCTGTCTTAGGGAGGGTTAGGAGCCACTAGCTTCTACCTTTGCATTGGAGAGTTGAGTTGCCTAGTATATGGCCATTCGTAGGCTGCAGCTTTTAGCTCCACTAATTCTATCAGGGCTTATTTCTTCTACCTTTTGGACCCCCTTTTAATAATCTAGCCTTAGTTTCTTAACTGCTGTGCTCTTATTCTGTCTCAACTTTATTGCCTTAATCTGTTTTCCTTCTTTTCTTGGAATGAAGTGCGTTTTGTAATTCCCTTTATTTCAAAATAACAAAATAAAAGTAGTGATATTTACAAAGCCTTCTATGTTCAAAATTTAAGGCTTATTTCAGTTTGACTAAATGTTAAACTAAAAAACCATCACATTTTTCCGACAATCTGGCAGATAAATTTGAACCAATATCACTTTTTTTTTTCTTTATTTAATTTTGAGATACTATAAAATATTACTTTTCACTTTAAGCCTATGAAATATGCATGATCTTTCAAAACATTAGCATTAACTGGTAATCAAGTAAAAGGAACATAACTAAAAACACGTGAGCTAGTGTCAATATTTTATCATTATTATTTGTATGATAATATACAATGAGTAGGATGTCCAACCTCCATCTGCATCTGTGACCTCACACAGACGATCAGGTATGGAATCTACAGTTTATATTATGTAACAGAAGTGTGGGTTATGTATTTGATTTCCCTGGAACGTGTTTTACGCAGTATTATTTACATTTGTGTTATAAAGGTTCGTTCACACCAAATGCGTTGCCTATAGAAATGGGGCTGTTAGGATTTTCTGCTTTATTTCTATATTGGATTTCAATTTACGAATCAAGTTATGCTCAAATAAAATTGTACTCCTTTATACCTGATTTTCACTTTTATATAGGACAAAATTTAGCATAATTAAATTTCGTTTTACCTTTTCTTTGTATGCATATGATATAAATTTAAAATCTTAAAACTTACCTATAGTTTTTGAAAATCATTATGGTTGAGTAGTTGATTATTATATATAATATATAATATTTCTCTTGATGTCTCGGCTAATTCATTTAGAATGATATCTTTTAGTTATTTGGTTAAATCCAATAACAATAAAACGTAGCTTAGAAAAATGGTCATTTTTTGCTCAGTTCCAATTGCCCGCCAAGGTCAGGTTCCAGCTCCTGCAGAAGGAAGTGGAAGATCTCACGAAGGAAACGTGTGTACTAAATTGTGAAGTTCAGGTTGCGAAACTGAAGAGAAAAAGGTAAATAAAGGAAAATCCCTAAATATATTTTAATAGATAAGACGATAAGAGACCAAACAAAAAAGATGCGTACTGCAAAAAGATCCCGTAAAAGAGAGAGAGAGAGAGAGAGAGAGCGAACTGCAGAAATTTATAACACCTAGAAACAAGGCATGATTGGAAATCTTTCAGAATGTTTCTTGCTATATTTTGATAAATCGAAATATCTCTTGTGAAATGTTGAAAATCAAGGAAAAAGAGAGGGATATAGAGGAGAGTATATGAATTGGGTACTCCAGTTTGAAGAAAATGTGGCCTTACTTGGCCTGCCTTGGCAGCAGCTGTTGTGTGACGTTATTGTCTAGATGTTGTCTGAAATACGGAGAGAAGTCTAACGCAAGGATAGTCATGTTGTTTATAGGCTGCCTATTCACTGGTGAGGTTCCTCCTAATTACTGATGATGGAGGTGAACAGGCCAAGGAAATGGAATTGAACGAGAGAATTTCGGCCTTGCGAGACACCA